>NC_143139.1:45125428-45275857 GCF_059928025.1 Delphinapterus leucas
GGAAGAAATACATAGCCGTTAGAACCACTGTGGTGAGGAACTGGATGTGGGGAGTTTCTAAAGGTGATAAGGAAGGTAATGATGCCACCAGTTCTAAGAACGGAAAGAGAGGTACATAGGGAGGAAATAATGATTTCTACTTGGGATAAATTGATTTTAATATGCTGGCAGGACGTGGCAAAATTAAGCAGTTAGAAGTTTTAGGCGTGAAGCTTGGTGATTCCCAAGGTGCAAAATGATCTGGACTGGACATACAGATTTGGGAATCACCAGCACAAAATTTGTGTTGGCTGACTGTGAGTGTGGGTCAGAGCTCCTCTCAGTGTAGAGTAAGAGGAAATGGGACTTCCCTGGCGGTCCAGTGGTTAGGACTCCTCGCTTCCACCGCAGGGGTCGCAGGTCCTATCCCTGGTCGGAGAACTAAGATCCTACATGCTGCATGGCAAAAAAAAAAAAAGGAAATGAAGGTCAAGGACAGACCCTGGAGAACGCTTGCATTGGAGGGATGGAGGGATGGTGAGAGAAAGAAAAGCCAGCAAAGAAAATCAAGGAAGAATCATGAGAGTTGTGTCATGGAAACCAAGAGAGAAAAGATTTTTAAGAAGGAAGGGGTAGTTAATGCCAACAGTGTGGTCGAGAAAGAACAAAGGGAATTCAAGCATGCTGAGAATAGATATGTAGTTGGTAGAATTGACTCAGAAAGCCACACTGACTGGGGCTTCTTGTATCCACAGGTCTCTCCAGCATCGACCAGATTCGTCTTGATTTCCACTTCTTCTCTGATAGAACTGTTGGCGGCCTGGAGGTCCAGCAGGCCAGCCTCATGTTCTTTGTGCAGCTCCCTCCCAATACCACGTGGACTTTGAAGGTGAGGGTCCTCGTGCTCAGCCCACGTGCCACCAACCTCACCTTGGCCACTCAGCACCTGCTGGAGGTGGATGACAGTGGTTGGCACCAGCTCCTCCTGGGGCCTGAAGCTCAGGCTGCCTGCAGTCAGGGGCACCTGATCCTGGAGCTGGTCCCTGAAGGCCGAGTAGCCTGGAGCCCAGTCATCCTGGGTGGGGCTGCCCATAGGCCTTTTGTGACAGCCCGTGTAAGAGTTGGGGGCAAGCACCGCATTCGCCGGCGAGGCATCGACTGCCAGGGTAGGTCCAGGATGTGCTGTCGACAAGAGTTCTTTGTGGACTTCCGTGAGATTGGCTGGCATGACTGGATCATCCAGCCTGAGGGCTACGCAATGAACTTCTGCACAGGGCAGTGCCCCCTGCACGTGGCAGGCATGCCTGGCATTGCCGCCTCCTTTCACACCGCGGTGCTCAATCTTCTCAAGGCCAACACCGCTGCGGGCACTGCCGGAGGGGGGTCATGCTGCGTGCCCACTGCCCGGCGCCCCCTGTCTCTGCTCTACTATGACAGGAACAGCAACATTGTCAAGACTGACATACCTGACATGGTGGTAGAGGCGTGTGGGTGCAGTTAGTCTGTGTGTGGTACAGGCAGCCCGAGGTGGGGTAGGCAAACATGCCCTGACGGAGGTGCTCTTCCTTGAGAGGAGGGGGCGGCCCCGTTACTGCCTCTGTCCAGAAGATGGACTCCCTCTTCCTGAGCAACTTATGAGAATTATCCCAACTTTGACATGAGGAGATCTTCATCAAAGCACTGTCATCTAAGGAGAGTCACTGTACCATCTTCATAATGACCAGCCCCTCTCCTAGAGTATAGTCCCTCCAGCAAGCTCCACGTGCTCAACTGCCACCCTAGGGACTCTCATCCACCTCCAACCATGAGCAGTGCCATCTGGTTCCCAGACAGATACCCATAACCCAACTTTATTTTATTTTTTTTTTTTTGCAGTACGCGGGCCTCTCAACGTTGTGGCCTCTCCCGTTGCGGAGCACAGGCTCCGGACGTGCAGGCTCAGTGGCCATGGCTCACAGGCCCAGCCGCTCCGCGGCATGTGGGATCTTCCCAGACCAGGGCACAAACCCGTGTCCCCTGCACCGGCAGGCGGACTCTCAACAACTGTGCCACCAGGGAAGCC
This sequence comes from Delphinapterus leucas, assembly GCF_059928025.1. Lineage (NCBI taxonomy): Eukaryota > Metazoa > Chordata > Mammalia > Artiodactyla > Monodontidae > Delphinapterus > Delphinapterus leucas. The sequence continues at coordinate 45,127,470 of NC_143139.1, forward strand.
CTCCATAGCCCAACTTTAATCCAGCCCACAATCCACTATGCATCCCTGCCCCTTCTATTCAATGTCCCCCACTCCAGGATGAGTTGACCCAGCCCCTTCCGCTGCTTTTCTGGATCTCCAGAGAGGCCCTTCCTTAGATTCACCAAACATTCGATCCTCTCCATGTCTTGAGCCCTTTTCCTCTTACTTGCCCAATGGGCTGCTAAAGGCTCTCTTGGCACACTCTCATCCACTCTTTGTCCTTCTCCGTCCTGCTCCGTACCCTTGGGGTCTGACTCACCTGAGTTCCCTTGGCCTCTGGCTTCCTGCTGAGTTTGACTAAGAGGAGACACAGGCGGAAGATCAAAGGATAGGAGGAGACAGAGGTCAGGGTGTTTCTTATTCCTCCTCCTTCTGCCTAGGTTCCATGGTTCTGTGTGACTGTGGCTGCGTCCATGTCCCTACAGCTCCTGTCTAGTTCCCCACCCCCTCCATGGCTCCGGCTCTGCCTAAGTTCTGATCTCACTGTTTCCATGCTATGGGCTTATAATGGCTTTCCATTCTTGCCAGTCCCTGGGTGCTTCAATATCCCTCCTTGGTTCCCTTAACCCTGCCCATACCTCTGTAAAGAAGTCCTTCATTAAGTCTTCTTAGTGATGCAAACACAGACAGCTGAGTGGGTCGTTTATGTCCTGCCAGGACCCTGACTGACACCCGAGATGACACAGAGCCTGCCTGCCCTGCCCACTTTTCTCTCCTCACAGCCTCCTTAGGGCTGAGCTATTACGTCCATCCCACACATCATGACTCTTCCTTCGCCAGGCTGCTTGCTCTTCTTTCTTAGCCCCCCTCCTCCCTCCCAGAACCATCTTTGCTTGTCTTATGGCTAATAAAGACCTGGGTTTTACCTGCTCCTCTCCTCTCTCTGTCCTCGCTCCAAGAAATGAGACAGATCACTGCTCAGTCAGCAAGTAGGTGACAACCTGAGGGCACACACATGGGAGGAGGCAGAGGCATGGCTCCCAGCTGGCTGCCTTCCCTTCACTCACCCCCAGGGCTCCAGCCAGGAGTCCTGTCTGGAAGCTGGAACTGGCCAAGGGCCATTTGAGTGGGACAAGGAGAAGAAAAGGAAGGCCTGGGGTGAGGAGAGGGGGGCATTTGCTCTGAGACTGGGTCCTCTCTAGACCTTTGCCCTCTTCCCCCACCATCTCCTCCCTTTGGTTGGACAGCCCTGAACCATGGGGTCAATATTGTCTGCAGCCCAAGGCCGAGTTTGCGCAAAACCCATGTGTCCTTTGGGAAACGTGATGTCAGTGTTTGCTCAGCGTATAACCCCCTCCTATCTAGGTCTGAGGTCCTTGGAAATGGAACCCTAAAAGGAGAAAGTCTGAAAGAGACCTCCTGGGGGGCTGCAAATCTGAGCTGTGGGGCTTCAGGACCAAACTCATGGAAGTTATCCCAATTTTGACTTGAGGAAATCTTCATCTAAGCAGAGAATCTAAGGAAGTCTTCTGGTGGCTCTGCCTCCTGCTTCCACCTCTGTATCCCACTCCCAATCCACCCGTCCCCCAGATCTAACCTCCCTCCCTCCAACTATAGCTTCAGTCCCCAGGGCCAAGACTAAGGTGAGGAGAAGCGAGGCTCTTGCCTTGGGGGCAGAATTTTAAGGGGATGCCAAAAAATTCATCAGTCAAGATAAATAGGATCTTAATGCAATATTTTAAAAAATCAAAATCAATGCAAAAAAATACAAGATGAACAAAATAGAAAATTTTTAAATAAACTAAATTTAGAAGGATCAGTATTATTCCTTTTCCTTTTTGGCTCTGTCTTTGACAAAAAGGAGAAAGAGTGGAATTGTCTTCTTCCAAACATTTTCTTCCAGAGCTCCCTGGCCCCTAACTCTAGACTTGGTCAGGCTTTTCTCTTTCGGGCAAGATAATTGCTCAGGCTCCTTCTATTTCCTTACCCACCCTCATTCTACTTCCTTACCCACCCTCAAGCCTGTCGCTAACCCCCAGCCCCCAACCAGGTTGGTGGTAGGGCGGGCCTGGGAGGCAGATGGCTGGGGTATTTATAACCTGGGAGCACTTCTTGAGAAAAGTGACTAAGATGCTAAGAGCATATTTATAGCTGGGTTCTGACGTAAGTGTCAGTAGGGAGGTAGGGGCAGGCCAGGCACAGCAGAAAGAGGGTAGGAAGAGCTGGAAATTGGGGGCATCTGACACAGAGGGAAGGGGAGAGACGGGGTCAATGACTCTTGCAGCCACTTCCTCTTGCTTCGCTTGACTCAGGCTCACCCACAGGTAAGCCCTCTGAGACACCATGGGCAGAAACCTCTGCTTTGCAGTTCTGTGGTCCAGACCCCAGGGGGCAGAGGGCTGTCACTCACGATAGAGAGGGAGCTGGGGAGAGCCCTGGACAGATGGGCTTGAATATGACTCAAGACCTAGGGTGGAGAGGAGCATCTAAAAGTCTCATCGGCCCCCTCCCCACCACAGGTGCCCTAAGTTTCTAGGAAGAGCCTGGCACCCATCACCACGCTCCATTGCCACGTGTCAGCAGCGATGAGATCCAAAACCAAATCGAAGTTAGCAGTGATGTGGTCCTGACGACAGCTTCTGCTCTCCAGCAGTGGCGAGGGGAGAGAGCTGAGGGACCAGCTTCTCTGTCTTCTGGTGTAGAGGCAGGGTCCCCAGAGTAAGAGGTTGGGAAGTGCTCTGAATCTCTCCACTCCCCAGAGCAGCCCTTTCCCTGGGAAGCTGGTCAGCGCCAAGCCTGCTGCTGTCCAGTGGCTCAGCACTGCCACATGGTGGACACTGGTGGTACTGAGCCCTAGCCCACAAGGCACCACCTCTCCCCCTGTGCCAGATCTAACAGTCTCTCTTGACAGCCCCCACTGGCTGAATAGTGGGGAGACTAATAAATTGGAATAGGGGCACATTTCCAAATCACACTCACTTCCTCCCAGCTTCTTGAAGAGACTTGAGCACAAGGAGAAAGGCTGGCATGAGGCCTTGGTTAGGCCATTTAAAGCCAGCGAGCAGTGTGGTAAGGAGGGCTGGGGTTGGGACTAAGGTTGCTGTACTGGTCATGCTTTGTTCTTAAAAGTCCATAAACCTGGGCTTCCTGGTGGCACGGTGGTTGAGAATCCACCTGCCAGTGCAGGGGACACGGGTTCAATCCCTGGTCCGGGAAGATGCCACATGCCGCCGAGCAACTAAGCCCGTGCGCCACAACTACCAAGCCCGCGTGCCTAGAGCCCGTGCTTGGCAACAAGAGAAGCCACCGCAATGGGAAGCCCACGCACTGCAATGAAGAGTAGCCTCCTCACGCAGCAACGAAGACCTAATGCAGCCAAAAATAAATTAATTAATTAAAAAGAAAAAGTCCATAAACCTTCCATTTCCCACCACCATGAACAGAGGCTGGCACCACTTCTAGGATATCCCAAATCTAGGCAGCTCTTACAGTGCCCTGAAAGAGAACCAGCAGCTGGGGACAGGCCCTTCCAACTCCCATGCCCCTCTGCCATCCTTGATGGACTCTGCCCTGCTGTAAGATTGCATCACCACTACCCCCACCTCTCTAGGTTTCCCCAGACATCACAGTAACATGCTACCCCCCCCACACCAATGCTCCAGCCCTCGTCCACACTGTGCTCCAGTCCAACTGGACTCTGGGCGGTCAGCACAGGCAAGGTCAGGGGGTGACTTCTGTGCCCCATGGCACTGCCACCTTGGCCTGGGCAAGAGGACTCCGTTCCTCCCACCCCCAGCCTCTCACCACTGTCCCAGCCCCATTGCTAGAAATAAAAAGACCAGAGTTCACCTTCCAGCCCAGAGAAATAACCACTGGGATTCCCAGCTGCCTCGTGGAAACTGCTGCAGCAGTGGTGGATGGGCAAGCTAGACAGACTGTAGGTATGGGGGAAACTGCCCTTCCCACCTTGCTCGTATGGAGTTCCCTCCCCCGAGCCCCAGACCTTGGGGACTGAGCATGTGAAATCATCCTCCTTCTTGCATCATGCGTGTCCACATAGCCCCCCCACCCCCATACCCCTGCCTCAAGCTCCGTGACCAGGGCCAGATGGTGAAACCTGAGCTCCAGGGGGGAACCTCCACCCCCTGCAGGGACCTGATGGGCAGCACAGTTGGCCAATCCTGGGGCTCAGAGGGTAGGTCTGCCTGCTGACCACTAGGTGAGGGAGCCCTAGGCTGCTGGCTCTAGAGAGGCCCCAGTCAGTAGCCAGACATGAGCTGTGAGGGTCAAACTGGCAGACTACACTGAACACAACTACCCATCGGACCGTCCACTGTCTGCCTTCCTGAGTCCCAGGCAACAGAAGACAGGTGGCTCTACCCTTGGCCAAGGGTAGGTGTGGCACTGCTGTCTGCTGCCGCCGTGCCCTCATTGGCCTCCACGCAACCAGACTCAACAGAAGGAGCTACAGCCATCCGAGGCTCCCGACCTGACCCAGGGCCATTCACCAGGAGCATGGGACTCTCTGATGTCCAGCTCCAGCTGGTGCTGCTGTGGGCACTGGTGTGGGCACAGAGGGCAGGGTCTGTGTGTCCCTCCTGTGGAGGCCCCACACTGGCACCCCAAGCAGAACGAGCTCTGGTCCTTGAGCTAGCCAAGCAGCAGATCCTCAAAGGGCTACACCTGACCGGTCGTCCCATAATAACTCATCCTCTACCCCAGGCAGCGCTGACCAGAGCCCTCCGGAGACTGCAGCGGGGAAGTGTGGTTCCAGCGAATGGGGAGCAGGTCATCAGCTTTGCTGCCATCACAGGTGGGTGAGGGAGAGACAGGCAGAGAGCAGGCGGGGAAAGGGAGAAGGGAGGGGAGAATGACAGCGACAGCAGAAGCAGAGGGAGCGCGGCACAGGGGGAAGAGGAAGAGTTGGAGCAGGACTGGCCTCGGAGTCCCTGCTTCCTCTAAAGGTGGGAGCTAGGGGGAGCAGCTGGCAGGGCTTGCGGGAGCGTCAGGGGACAGCACATCTCCGATTGCAGTCCTCAATCCCTTCTCCATCTTCCCGGCAGACTCCTCCGCCTCCACCTGCAGCTCCACGCTCACCTTCTACCTGTCCACTCCTCGGTCCCACCACCTGTACCACGCTCGCCTCTGGCTGCACGTGCTCCCCACCCTTCCTGGCACTCTTTCCTTGAGGATTTTCCGATGGGGCCCTAGGAGGAGACGCCGAGGGTCCCACGTCCTCCTGGCTGAGCACCAACTGACGGCCCCGGGCTGGCACGCCCTGACTCTGCCCTCTAGTGGCTTGAGGCATGAGGAGTCTGGTGTCTTGAGACTCCAACTGGACTGCAGACCGCTAGAAGGCAACAGCACAGCTGCCCCCCAAACTCAGCAGCTCCTGGACACAGCGGGAGAGCAGCGGCCCTTCCTGGAGCTGAAGACCCGGCCCAAAGAGCCTGGAGCAGGCCGGGCCAGGAGGAGGACCCCCAGCTGTGAGCCTGAGACCCCCTTATGCTGTAGGCGAGACCATTATGTAGACTTCCAGGAACTGGGATGGCGGGACTGGATCCTGCAGCCTGAGGGGTACCAGCTGAATTACTGCAGTGGGCAGTGTCCCCCGCACCTGGCTGGCAGCCCAGGCATTGCTGCCTCCTTCCATTCTGCTGTCTTCAGCCTCCTCAAGGCCAACAACCCTTGGCCCTTGGGTACTTCCTGTTGTGTCCCTACTGCCCGAAGGCCTCTCTCTCTCCTCTACCTTGACCGTGATGGAAACGTGGTCAAGACAGATGTGCCAGATATGGTGGTAGAGGCCTGTGGCTGCAGCTAGCGAGAGGACCTGGGGGTTTGGAGTGAAGAGATCAAACTAGGGGTTCCTAGGCAAAGGGCATCTGTGTCTGGAGGCATCAGATTCCTGACCCATACCTTCATCCAGTGGGTCACCTGGCAATATGAATGGGTTGACCCCTCTAGGACCCAAATGGGCACTTTCTTGTCCAGACTCTGGCACATCCCAAGCTGGTTGATGTGTGGGGAGATGGGGAAAGTGTGTCATCTAAAGGAGTCTACCCAGAAAGTATGATTTCCTACCCTAAGCCATCTGAGAAGATGGCAGAGGTGAGGGAGGGAGGGTGGGAAGGAGAAGGCAGAGAAAAATCACTTAGTCTCTCCAGAGGAAAGTCCTCAAGTGAGGGAAGGAAGAAGCAGACCAAGGGCCCATTGGGCTTGGGATTGGGGGAAACAGGCTGGCCAAGTGTAAGGGCTGTGGAAGTGCTTGAAGGGAGGCTCAAGAGGGAGCTGGGAAAGGGGCTGACGGGAGGTGTTTGGGAGAGCCCCAGAAATGGGAGTCCAGAGAGAGGAGTGCTGAGCCTGAAAAGTTCTCTGGTTTTTCTTGGGGGTGGGGGCAGGACCCAGCAGGGAGGCAAATGTTTATACTTTCCTAATAAAAATGAGGAAAAAAAAATCAACAAGTGTGAGTCATAAAGAAGGGCTGGGATGATGGTCCAGAGCAATTGTTCTCAGAGTGTGGCCTGGGAACCTCCAGGAGGTCTCTGAGACCCTTTCATGTAGTCAAAACTATTTTCATAATAAAACTAAGATGTTATATGCCTTTTTAATTTTCAATATCTCCACAGCCTACGGTGGAGTTTTCCAGAGACTGTAGGACATGAGATTACATCACATTCCTGACATCTTTGTTAATGGGATGTGTGCTTGTGTATTCTTGTGTTACAAACTTTTTTTTCAGTTTTAATTTCTAATATGGTAAATTGATATAAATCACATAAACAAAAGCTCAGTAATTTTTCAGAATGTAAAGGGACATTGAAGCCAAATTGTTTGAGAATTGCTGATCTAGAGTCCTGGGTGGGGAGGAGAAAGCAATGCGCTCGAAAGAGCTCCCCTGTGACTTCCCTGGTGGCGCAGTGGTTAAGAATCCACCTGCCAATGCAGGGGACACGGGTTTGATACCGTGGGGTCTGGGGAGATCCCACACGCCGCAGAGCAGCTAAGCCCGTGCGCCACAACTACTGATCCTGTGCTCTAGAGCCCGCATGCCACAACTACTGAGCCCGTGTGCCACAACTACTGAGCCCGTGTGCTACAACTACTGAAGACTGTGCTTTTAGAGCATGTGTTCCGCAACAAGAGAAGCCACTGCAATGAGAAGCCCGCGCACTGCAACGAAGAGTAGCCCCTGCTTGCTGCAACTAGAGAAAGCCTGAGAGCAGCAACAAAGACACAACACAGCCAAAAATAAATTAAAAAAAAAAAAAAGAGCTCCCTGGAAGGGGCATGTGTAAGGTCTCTTCTCCAGTTATCATTGATCTTGCCTGACCCTCTGGGTATAACTGTCTGGGTCAAAGTCATGTGGGGGAGGGAGGCTAAAATAGGGCTCCTTATCTGTCCTCCCACAGTTAATACATATATTTTTCAGGCCTCAGATCTCTTCCTAGCTTCACCTTTCCCCTTGACCCTCACACTGAACAGTTAACTGACTGACTCTCCAGACCCAAGGAGGCGTGGTTCTTGGAAGCAGAGCTCGGATGTGGGAGGGCTATCTGAGGGGTGACAGAAAAAGAAGGGGCTCCTTTCCCCCACCATGCCTTCTCCCCTTTTTCATAAATAAAGTTCAGAGAGATTAAAATAGCTGCCCCTTCCCCTGCATCCGGTAACCATGGCAACACAAGTCCAAAGGGACAGGGCACTCCCCTATCAGACACTACCACTCTGCTGCAGCAGCCTCTGCCGGTGTGCCCCTCTGTTTCTTTGGGCTTATGCAACCCCTGCATGGGCTCCCAGCTGGGCTTTGGTGGGGGGACCTAAGCCTCCTACTCCTTCACTTCCCCCCCAGTCTCCTCTGCCTCCAGTCAGACTCGAAGAAGGTGTCATGTGCCAGAAAGACCAGCAGAGGGAGCAGACAGCCCTGAAGAGGAGAAAGAGTGCCGCGTAGAGGTGCAGAGGTGGCCCCAGTCTCCAGAACTCCGAGATGAAGGAAAGTAGGAGTTCTCCGGGAACAGTGCTTCAGTCTCAGGGCTCCTTAGCACCTTTGTGAACACAGGCCCTGCGCTGCACCCAGAGCCTCAGCCGCTGCTCCTCCCTTTTATGCTCCATGGACCCCTCATCTTCCGACCAGGGCTCCCAACCCAACTCTATCCTGTTTCCACCCCGAATCTGTCCCATCCCCTTCATGTTCTATCCAAAGGGTGAGGCCGGCAGAAAAACTACAGGATAGTTATGGAATGCTCAGTTAGCACCAACTAAAGTCGACGACCCTACTTCCAATATTATTTTTCTCGGGTGAGTTTTTTCGTCACCCCTCCGCCCCCCAATATATTTCTCAATTTGTTTTTTCTGGCTCTGATTCAGGGCCTCTTCGTAGGCAGCCGATCCAGGGATCCACGCCGGGATTTACTGCCCACTACCAGCAGCATGTTCAGCGCGGGGCGGGGGGGTGTTAGGCAGTATAGGGTGCCTCAAGGGAGGGGGAGGATCCTGGGGGTCCTGGGGGTGCAATAAGCCCGGCACCCCCTCTCTTGCTTCCAGCTACCCCGCCTCATCCTCCGGAACGGCAAGAGGGAGGGAAATAGGAGGGAGGTGAGGGGCGAGCGGGAAGAGCGGCGGCGCGCCAGTGGCTAGAGAAAAAGTTTTTGCAAAAGGGAAAAAAAAGTTTGCGCTTCTCGCGGGTGGTCCCGGCTCGCGGCCCGGCGGGCTGGGCCGGCTGGAGGGCTGGGGGCCAGGTTGGGGGGTGGGGGTGGCCCTGAGGCTGCGCTGCTGTAGCCCTGTCCGCCCCCCCCCTCCCCACCGCACACCCCCCAGCCCAGACTCCAGCCCTGGACCGCGCATCCCGAGTCCTGCGCCCAGACGGAGGTGAGAAGGGGGGCAGGAGGGGGACCACCTGGGAGCGGTGGGGGAAGGGACCTGAGGGGATGCTCTACTTGCAAGGGACACTGCCCAGCCAAGGCGGGAGACCTAGGGCATAGAGGCAAAATAAGAGTGGGAGAGCCTGGGATAAGATATTAGAAAGTTTGGAGAGTTTTTTCAAATGTATCTCCCTTTCTCTGTATTTTTTTTCTTCTGACAGTCTGTGTGTCTCTGTCTCAGGCAACCGTGGATCTCTTTGTTTGTCTCCGCCTCTCCCACATGTTAGGAACATCTCACTTTAATGAGGTTGGGATGAAGAGGTTGGAAGGACGGTTAGCTGGAGGTCTGCGTGGTAGAGAGGGGACTCCAGGTGTGATTGTGAGCGCAGGGCAGGAAGCCATCAGTGTTTCTGAAAGGAGGGAACAGCTATGGAGAGTCTCCTAGATAGGGTGTGTGAGGTGACAAAACCACTGGGGGGCGGCTGGGCTTAAAGCTCTGACCTGTCTTGTGACAGATGTGCTTGCTGGTGCATGTATTTTGGGGAAAAAGAATTGTCTTCTGTAGTAGGAAGGGGGCTGGTGGAGTCAGTCTCTAGTTTAGGCCCTAGGAAGACTCCCCAAGGAATTTGGACTCCTGGGTCCCAATGGCTGTGGGCAGGGTGCTAAGGAGGAGCTGAGGAGACCTTGTCTTGACCCTCTGACCTCAGGACCACCAGGGCAGCTGGGGCCAGCCACAGGGAGACCCCTACTGGGATGGGGTGGGACCACTGGCCACTGCCTGCCTGTGCATCACCGTTGGCCCCCCTCCCGAACGGGAGCTGGGGACCGAGGCCCCTCCTCTGGCTCAGACCACCCTGCCTGCCCTTGCTCCCCGCTCTGAAGCCTCTTTCAGGCCCCATGACCCCGAAACAATCCGTCCTGGGCAGCTAGCTTTGGGGACAGGATTAGGGAAAGGGGATCCTATAGACACTGGGGACTGAAGGTTTTAGGGCGCTGGAGAACTGCGGTCTTCGTAGGATAGGTCTTTACGGTCCAGTAAAGGGAGAAGGCAGCGCAGTTTCCCGGGGGGGAGTTGTAAGGGCCGGAATAAGGGTGGGTTTTCCTTGGGGGGCGGGGTCCAGAGACCCCCCCCATTATCTCCCAGGCATCCCCTGCCAGGCAGCACAGACCCCGCCCTTGACGTCACTAGGGGGTTCCCGGGGGTCTGGAGGGGTTAACCCTTGGGAAGCTAGCTGGGATACCCGGGAACCTAAGGTGTCCTGGCCCCTCCCCTCCCCAGACACACCTTATTTTATTTACCCTAGTCACTTTCTCTCCCTGTAGTTTCTGGATTCTTCTTTTTCACCCCACCAAGGGGACTCCCACTCTCCAACAGTGCCCCCTCCCACGGGCACCAATGCCAGCTCTCTGGATGCACTGAGGGGACGAGGGAAGAATGTGTCCCGCCTCTCAGTCCACCCTCCCTCCACTCCGCTGCAGCTCGCTCGACTGGGCTCCCGGGGCGGGCGGGGGAAGCGGAGCCGTCTGCAGCCAGAGCCTGCGGCGGCGACTTGGGTGGGCCGAGGAGGCACGGGGGCGGGGAAGGCGGGACCGGGAGAAGGGGGGCGGGGCCGACTCCTGGGAGTTGGGGAGCGGGGGTGCGAGGGGGGACTCTGGAAAATTGGGAGACACGGAGGATGATTCAGGGCTCCAGCAAGGGAACCCTGGAGCTCCCTGCCCCATCCTGCGCTCTCATCCACACCCCAGAAAAACTTAATTTTCTGAAGCTGGAAAAGTTGGCGAAATCTTCCTTTCACTAATGTGAAGGGGAGACGTGGGTGGGCTGTGGCACGCGTGGGTGAGGAGGGATGTCGCCCAATTTCCATCTCGGCCTCCCCTATGGCTGGGCACTGGGGCAGGAAGATGACTGAGTAGGCATGTTTGGGGGAGTCTCTTTAGTTTTGGGGGGTCGTTTGCTAGCCCCCGCCTCCTTCCCCTGGGTGAGTCATAGAGGAAAGAGGCGGGAGAAGTGTCCCCCCATCCAGCTGCCAGCCAGCTGTGCCCCCCCCCAAAGTAGTGCCAAGGTCGAGTTGGGAAGTCTTGGTCGCAGGATCCGGATCTCCGCTGGTAAAGGAGGAGTTAGGAAGAGTACAGCCCAGGCTGCGGGGCTCGGGCTGGGTCATGGGGTCCGGGTTCCGCTCCCCATCTTACCCCCGCCCTCACCCTAAATCCCAGCATCCTGGGATCACCCACCGCGCCGGCCGGCCCGCTCCCTGTCGCTCTCCACCCTACCCCGCCCCACCCCACCCTCAGTCCTGGGAGACCGGAAAACCCGGGGTGGAGTAAAAACTGGAGTTTGAGGAGAAAAGCGGACAGCGGCACCCTCTTCTCCCTCACTACTCCTCTCTAATGGATGACTTGTGTGTGTGTGTGTGTGTGTGTGTGTGTGTCTGTATTCTCCCAAAGTTTTCCCTCACAGCCCCTTTCCTGTTCCCGCAAAACAGACCAAAAGAGTTAGGCGGGCGCCCAGATTCAAACCACCCCTGAATAACACCAGCTTCCATCCTTTGTACCCAACAGACCCTGGAGGCTCTCCTCAGAAACTTTATCCCCTTCCACACAGTTTCTGCCTTAGAGAGGAAAGGACAGATCTTCTGGGCTCCCTCCTGGCCCCGTCAGCCTCTCTGGGCTGTGGCGAGGGCTCCCTCTGCTGGACACTGGAGAGGTTGTAGACGGGCTGTCCCTAGGCAGCGAGCAACAAATGAAGAAAGGGAGAGGGGCTCAGGCTGAGCAGCCAGCCCAGTGCCTGAGGTCAGTCACTCCTCCTGAGTTCCCCCATCCCACCCCCTCAAAGCTGGCCCATGGTCAGAACAAGATGAAACAGAGGGCCCATGGTATAAAACACACACACACACACACACACACACACACACACACACACACACACACACACACCACCCAGGCAAAGCTCCCACCCGGTTCCCACAAAGATCCCCAAGACTGCCTCTACCTCTATAGGACTTCTCTTCTTACCCTCCCCTGGCTGAGTGAAGCTCACTTCAACTTGATTTCCCATGGCAGATGTCTTGGAGGTGCTCTGCCCAGGGTTCTGCACCTGACTTAGTTATCTGACCTTCCATGTTTCTCTCCTGCCTTTATAACTTGCAGATCTTCCTTCCCCTCCTGCAGTGTCCCCACACTCTCCTCTGAGACACCATGTTCAACTCGATGACCCCACCGCCAGTCAGTAGCTATGGCGAGCCCTGCTGTCTCCGGCCCCTCCCCAGTCAGGGGGCCCCCAGCATGGGGACAGAAGGTCAGTGCGTACACCAATCCCCGGACCTTGATGACTGGCAGATCTCTCACCCAGTCCCAGGGATCCCTCGTCTATCGCCAGCCCCATGCCAGTTTCCCATATACAAAAAGATCTGAGGCCCCATGTCATTGGTGCTTGGAATATGGGATCGGGCCTTACCTGGGGTTTCAAGGTGAGACCTTATGTGTCCTCCATTCCCAACCCCCATTCCAGCTGTATCTCTTTTCTAGGACTGCCTGGTCTGCCCTTCTGCCACCAGGCCACCCTCATGTCCGGCCCCCACAGTTACGGGCCAGCCAGAGAGACCAGCAGCTGCACGGAGGGTGAGGCTTCGGGCAACATCTCTTTCCTTTCTGCCTCTTTGGGACTTGTCCTGAGGGAGAAAGTTGGAGGGCAGGGCATCTACTTTGGAAGAGGAAATGCTTGGAGATGGGATCAAGGAATCAGAGCATGATCAAGAGGTCACAGATGGGGTCAACAGGGCAGAGTCTGGTGTCATTTCTTTTGGCTGAGAGTCAGGACCCATGGGCTGCATGCATGGGGGACATGCTCCTTTACCGTATCTATCTCCCCTGTTTCCTGCCCCAGCCCCACTGTTTCCTCCTCCCCGGAGTGCAGTCAAATTGACCAAGAAGCGGGCTCTCTCCATCTCACCTCTGTCAGACGCCAGCCTGGACCTGCAGACAGTTATCCGCACCTCACCCAGCTCCCTCGTGGCCTTCATCAACTCACGCTGTGCATCTCCGGGGGGCTCCTATGGTCACCTCTCCATCGGCACCATGAGGTGCAGACAGCCTCGGGCTAAGAGGCCCCTAAAGGCCCTACCAAATCCCATTAAAAGCCTCAAGCCCTCCAAACCACCTGACCCTATTTGAATCCTTATCACTTCAAAGGCGTGGAAGCCCTGCTCAGTACTTCCCTGGGACTGCCTCAACCACTTCCCATACCGTCTTCCAGAAACCCTCCAAAGAGCTCAAGCACTCCTGAGGCTTTCTGAGATGATAGTCCTAAGTAACTGCCTCTCCTCCTCCTCCTCAGCCCATCTCTGGGATTCTCACCCCAGATGAATCACCAAAAAGGGACCTCGCCTTCCTTCGGGGTCCAGCCCTGTGGTCCCCATGAGCCCACCCAGGGTGGGATGATGCCACATCCTCAGTCCCGGGGACCCCTCTCAACTTGCCAGGTGAGAGTCCTCATATTGTCACCTGATTTCCCTCAGTTCCTGGTGGGTGGGTGGTAGACTTTTTAGAGGAAAGGTGAATGAAGAACAGAGGATGTAAAAGTTTTCAGTGCCAGAAAAATTAAGGGGTATGGGTGCCGGGATTCGCTCCTTGGGATTGAATCAGTCTCTTCCAAATGAGATCCCACCTTTCACCCATCCCACTCACCAGTGCAGTCTAAGGAGGAAGTCTCTTCCAAACCCAGGGGTTCCAGCTGCTTGGGTGGGGGCACTCAGGGCAGGAAGATCTGGCTGGGCTCTCCCTTCTTCCTGCTCACTTCTCCCTTCATCATCCTCACCTCTGCCCTTGGGGAAGCTGAAGTCTGAGCTGGATGCGCTGCTTAGCAAGCGCCCAGAGGAGCCCTTGGAAGGTGATATGTGCAGCCCCAATTCCACGGGCACACAGGTAAGGGGGAGCGGGGAGCTTTACCTCTGCAACCTGAGCGAGACAAAAGCTGTCACCCAGGTGACACTAGGATTTTCTCTCCTACCCTAGGATCCCCTGCTGGGGATGCTGGATGGGCGGGAAGACCTGGAGAGAGAGGAGAAGCCTGAGCACGATTCTGTGTATGAGACTGACTGCCGCTGGGATGGCTGCAGTCAGGAATTCGACTCCCAGGAGCAGCTGGTGCATGTGAGCCACAGGGGGTAACAGGAGTGCTGGCTGGAGCCTGTAGGACGTTTTGGGTGGGACATGGTGGAATCAGGCTAAGGGCAGGAGGTCAGAGGTTGGGTGCCCAGTGGGTAGGCAGAAATTCAGGTGTAGCTTTGTTTTAGAAACTTGGAAGAACGGAGCTGTGGGCTATGATGTTCTTCCTGCCTCTTCTTCCCCCATGATGGGAAGCCATGGAGGGATACGGTGGGGTGGGGAGGTCCAGGGAAGGTCTGTTGTGGATCTCAGGGGCATAGGGAACCGCAGAGAACCTCTGCATCTTCTCCCTCAGCACATCAACAGCGAGCACATCCACGGAGAGCGGAAGGAGTTTGTGTGCCATTGGGGGGGCTGCTCCAGGGAGCTGAGGCCCTTCAAAGCCCAGTACATGCTGGTGGTGCACATGCGCAGACACACAGGCGAGAAGCCACATAAGTGCACGGTGAGGCACCCCCTCCCCAAGCTCAGGGTTCCTTTCTAAATCGGGGCTCCCCACCAAGGCAGGGCCCAGTCTGACTTCTGCCTTCATAGGTCCCTTCCTCCATAAACAAATATTCAAAAATTGTATTTTATGACTAGGTTGGTATGAACATGAACATATTGATATTATATATTAGAACACTTTCTTGGACCTAAAAGCTAATTTTTCCCCTTGTTTTTAAAAGAAATTAAAACATTTTTGTGGGCCCCTAGAAGTACAGTGGGCCCTAGGCACCGGGTCTGGAACTCTGCCTAATGGGGAAGCCCTGCACTGAGGACACACACTCCCCGGATGACCCCTCCTAAGACAGTCTGGGCTCCCCATGCAAGAGACGTGCCCTGGTTAGACCAGGGGCTGCTCGCTGCCTCAGCTCCATGTCCCTGCAGGCCGAGTTCCTCCAGCTACTTCTGTTCCCCCAGCTCTTGCCTGCCCTTGTCCCTGAATTTTGGGAATTCTGAAGCCCCAGTGCTCTCCCATCCTGAGTTATATTCTCTGATGTATGTCCCTTTTGAGATTCAGGGTTCTGCTAATCTCCATGTCCTTCTGTCTGAGAGCGATCCTTTGACCCCCATGTCCCCTAGTTTGAGGGATGCCGGAAGTCATACTCACGCCTGGAAAATCTGAAGACACATCTGCGGTCACACACGGGTGAGAAGCCATACATGTGTGAACACGAGGGCTGCAGTAAAGCCTTCAGCAATGCCAGTGACCGAGCCAAGCACCAGAATCGGACCCACTCCAATGAGGTGAATGCCCCACTCAAGAGACCCTTCCCACTTAAAGAAGCCACCTACTGGGGAGGTTCCCCCATAAGAAATCCCTTAGCCCAGCACCCACTCCACAGAGGTGAGTTCCCCCTACCCCCGACCCATATAATTCACCTGAAGAAGGTCTTTCTGAAACCAAGAATTTCCACTTACCACCCCTCCTCTAACCAGCCAAAGGGCTAAACTAAAACAGACACATTCTAACTAGAAGAGACCCCCTGGTCCCTTCAACCCCTGAATTTATGAGGCCTCACAGACCTGGGTTCACCCCCTCATCTTTCCCAGGCCTGGGCTGTCAGTTTTCCTAATCTTCCCCTTGATCCTTTCATCCTTTACTCCAAGGGCCCTACTCTCCTTATTTCCTTGGGTGCTATGCATTCTCCCTGACCCCCCTCGTCCTCACTTACCACCACTTTTTCCCATTTCTTCTGAATTCTCCCGCTTTGATCCTTTTGCCTGCTGTCTTCACTCTCCATTCAACAGAAGCCCTATGTGTGTAAGCTCCCTGGCTGCACCAAACGTTACACAGATCCCAGCTCGCTCCGGAAACATGTCAAGACAGTGCATGGTCCTGACGCCCACGTGACCAAGCGGCACCGAGGAGATGGCCCCCTGCCCCGGGCACCAGCTCTTTCCACAGTGGAGCCCAAGAGGGAGCGGGACGGAGGCCCCATCAGGGAGGAGAGCAGACTGGCTGTGCCGGAGGGTGCCATGGTGAGGCAACCCCCTGCCTCCATACCCCCGCCTGCCCTGCCGACATCTTTCTAGTCCCCTCCCAACTGGTCCATTGCCTCCTGTGCAAATCTCTCTTCTGTGGCCGGTCCCCCAGTCTCTTATCCAAGTTTTGCTCCTTGGGCTACCTCAAATCTAGGGATTTTAGTGTAATTAATTATTTCATGGGTTCAACAAACTCATATATAGGAATTAGTATATTATTTTAGGCCTTGTGCCTGTATAATTTCACGTACTCCTCACAACAACTTCATGAGAAAGGAACTTACTCCCCCCATTTTCAGATAAGGAAACTCAGGCATAGAGAAATTGTTCAAGGTCATAGAGCCCAAATTTGAGTCAAGGTAGTCTAGGCTCTTCTCATCACCTTTTGCCCTTGTCTTTCACTTGCTCAGCCCTCTCTATACCCTCAGGCAGTCACTGGGACACAGGCTTTAGCCACTCACCAAGTTCAGGGAACTGTGGGGAAGGGTGATGGGTGCCCCCCTTAGCCCTCATCTTCCCCACAGAAGCCACAGCCAAGCCCTGGGGCCCAGTCGTCCTGCAGCAGTGACCGCTCCCCAGCAGGCAGCGCAGCCAATACAGACAGTGGTGTGGAAATGACTGGAAATGCAGGGGGCAGCACTGAGGACCTGTCTAGCTTGGACGAGGGGCCTTGCATTGCTGGCACCGGTCTGTCTACTCTTCGCCGCCTTGAGAACCTTAGGCTGGACCAGCTACACCAATTCCGACCAACAGGGCCCCGGGGCCTCAAACTGCCCAGCTTGACCCACACCGGTGAGAGATGGGTGTTGGGGGTGGTTGCTAGGCTGGGACCTGGACCTTCCCTGGGGTTGGAAGGAGGACTTCACCCTTCAGGGCTGCTATACAGCTCCTTTGTACAATTAGAAAAACGTCCTCCTTCCTCAAGACGCTTTCCTTCCATCTATCAGAAAATTGTTGTGACATACAAAGTCTACGATGCAAATGCGGTCCCCTATGATTGTGCAGTGTACAACCTGTAGGACTGTTCACAGCGACCCTGAATCCCTGGTGACCCAGAAGCAGAAAGGGCATGGGGGAAGGAGGAGACAAAACTGAGTGGTTAGAGTTAAGGAGCCTTCCTTGGGATTCCAGGACAAGGCTATCCCTTGGGGGAGGCAGGGTGAGACTCAGAGGGCTCCCTGGCCCCCCTGCCTTTTCTACCTATCACTTGCAGGCACTCCTGGGTCTCGCCGTCTGGGCCCCCCAGTATCTCTTGACCGCCGCAGCAGCAGCTCCAGCAGCGTCAGCTCAGCCTATACTGTCAGCCGCCGCTCCTCCCTGGCTTCCCCTTTCCCCCCTGGTTCCCCACCAGAGAACGGGGCATCCTCTCTGCCTGGCCTCACGCCTGCCCAGCACTACCTGCTCCGGGCAAGATATGCTTCAGCCAGGGGAGGTGGTACCCCACCCACTGCAGCACCCAGCCTGGATCGGATGGGGGGTCTTCCTGCACCTCCCTGGAGAAGCCGAGCCGAGTATCCAGGATACAGCCCCAATGCAGGGGTCACCCGGAGGGCCAGTGACCCAGCCCGGTCTGCAGACCGCCCTGCCCCAGCCAGAGTCCAGCGGTTCAAGAGCTTGGGTTGTGTCCACACACCCCCCACAGCGGCAGGAGGAGGACGGAACTTTGATCCCCAACTCCCAACCTCTGTCTACTCCCCACAGCCCCCCAGCATCACTGAGAATGTCGCCATGGATACCAGAGGGCTACGGGAGGAGCCAGAGGTTGGGACCTCCATGATGGGCAGTGGTCTGAACCCCTATATGGACTTCCCGCCTGCTGATACTCTGGGATATGGGGGACCTGAGGGGGCAGCAGCTGAGCCTTATGGAGCTAGAGGTCCAGGCTCCCTGCCTCTTGGGCCTGGTCCGCCTACCAACTACGGCCCCAACCCCTGTCCCCAGCAGGTCTCCTATCCTGAACCCACCCCAGAAACATGGGGCGAGTTCCCTTCCCACTCTGGGCTGTACCCAGGCCCCAAGCCTCCAGCTGGGGCCTACGGCCAGTGTCCTCGTCTTGAACATTATGGACAAGTGCAGGTGAAGCCGGAACAGGGGTGTCCAGTGGGTTCTGACTCCACAGGACTGGCACCCTGCCTCAATGCCCACCCCAGTGAGGGGCCTCCACGCTCACAGCCTCTATTCTCCCACTACCCCCAGCCTCCCCCTCCCCAGTATCCCCAGTCAGGCACCTATACCCAGCCACCTCCTGATTATCTTCCTTCAGAACCCAGGCCCAGCCTGGATTTTGAGTCCCCTACTCACTCTACAGGACAGCTCAAGGCGCAGCTTGTGTGTAATTATGTTCAGTCTCAACAGGAGCTGCTGTGGGAGGGAGGGGGCAGGGGAGATCCCCCAGTCCAGGACCCTCTCTACCAGAGTCCCAAGTTTCTGGGGGGTTCCCAGGTTAGCCTGAGCCCTGCCAAGGCACAAGTGGCCACATATGGACCTGGCTTTGTACCTAACTTGCCCAATCACAAGTCAGGCTCCTATCCTACCCCTTCACCATGCCATGAAAATTTTGCAGTAGGGGCAAACAAGGCTTCCCATAGGGCAGCAGCACCACCCCGACTTCTGCCCCCACTACCCACTTGCTATGGGCCCCTCAAGGCAGGGGGCACCAACCCCAGCTGTGGCCATCCTGAGGTGGGCAGGCTGGGAGGGGGCCCAGCCTTGTACCCTCCTCCTGAGGGGCAGGTGTGTAACCCTCTGGACTCTCTTGATCTCGACAACACTCAGCTGGACTTTGTGGCTATTCTGGATGAGCCCCAGGGGCTGAGTCCTCCCCCCTCCCATGATCAGAGGGACAGCTCTGAACATACCCCACCTCCTTCTGGGACCCCCAACATGGCTGTGGGCAACATGAGTGTCTTACTGGGATCCCTGCCTGGGGAGACACAGTTCCTCAACTCTAGTGCTTAAGGAGTGGGGAATCACAGATCCACATTTCCTAAGGGGTTTCCATCCCCACAAAGAAGTCAGGAGGAGGAGCCATAGCCCCCTGGAATACCCCAGGGATGGGAGGTATGGGCTGGGGCTGCACACAGTCTAACTATATTTGGGGAGGAATTTGATAATGACACTGTTTCCTGATAATAAAGGAACTGCATCAGAAAGAGCCCTGCTTTATATGTTATCTTGGGGGAGGGGTGATGACAGGGAACTAGAGAAGCAGGGGTTAATCCATCCACTTCCCTCTTTAGAGAAGCTTCCTCACCCTTTCCCAACCCCTCAGGTCAGACTCACAAAGATGGAGACAGTCATCTGGTAGACACAGGATTTAAAGGGATATCCTCAAAGCAGAACAACCCCCACCAAAGGCTATCCAACAGAAATCACCGGAAACACATTTTCTCTTCTACCTTGCCCCAGTCAGCGGAAGAGGCTGGTGTAGTCAGTGAGCATCAGCTGGACGAGCTGCCCAGGGTAGAGGGCATGGGCTGCTGGGTCAGATGTCTCCTGCTCCGGTCGAAATAGGGTTGGTCCAAACACAATTCCCAAGTTGTGGGAGGTCATGCGGTTCTTGTCTGAGTGTGCTATCACCCTGTGGGCAAAGGCCAAGAGACAGGGCCATAGGGCAGCAGCCTTGCCACTGCAAATAAATCTAACCCTTCAGAGGTTTGAGGAAGAGTTCACTTTGGGATCCCTCCATGCGGTGGCTGAAGAAAATCAATCAAGGAGAGAGCCTCCAGGGGGACAGAGATGAAATCAATGGAGAAGCCTTCAGGATACAACTTGAAGATACAACCTAGGATACACCCACCTCTTCCCAACTTCAGAGACTGCCCCTAGAATCCTCTCTGCTCACAATTTGGGAGGCTTTAATTCAAATGGCTGTGCTCTCTCAGAGGTCACTGCCCAGGCCCAACTCCACCAAATAAGTCATCCCTACTGTCCCAGTGAAAGACGAAGAAGCAGAGGGAAGGGAGAGGGTGAGATTTTCCTTATTTCTCTTGCAGCATCCCTGGGCTTGTCTTGGTCCCCAGTTCCCCATTTGATGCTGACTGAGCAAAAAGGCTTTGACTCTGGTGATATGTGCTCTGCACAGAGGTTGCTTATTTCCTCCATCACCCACTAAACTTAGGTGTTTCCCTACCTTCACCCCATATGAACACAGAGTCCCAGCTGCAGGCCCCATCCCACCCTCTCCCAACATGAACAAAGATGTTCAGTCTTCCTGACCTGCATAAATGCTCCAGGAGGTACTGTAGAGTGTCATGGTTGGGCTTCGGCATTGAGCTTATTAATTCTTGTATTTGAGAGAGGCGCTGTTCTGATTCAGAGAGTGCTAGAGAGAGAGTGATGGGAAGGGCATGGGAGTGAGGTTAGGGAAGGCGCTAGGGCAGGGTGGGTAAACTCACCACTCTTTCCCATGCTCGGTGAAGACATCGTTAATCTATCACAGCTTTCTTTTTTGCTGAGCCCAACTGCAACCTTAGAATTCTCTTAAACTCAGCCCTCTAAACACTCACCAAAACAACAACTGGAGTTGGCACATTAGTTGAAAGTTATTTTCCATCTCTGTGCTCAGGATGGGACAGAAGAGTATAAGGGAACCTCTACTCTATTCTTTATCACTCATGCTCCCCCCACTTCCCCTCCACCCCATATCAAGGGTATTGCCCAAAGCTCCCATCCTTTACCAAGGGCAGCACGAAAATGGGGCAGCAGCAGTGGGGGCACCAGAGGCTGGGGTAGCTCCCTGAGAAAAAGCTTCAGGGCTCCAGTGATCACATGAATGTCATCCCACTCAGCACTGTCCAAATCTAATCGGCCTTCTGGAAGGAGAAGGAGGTACAGAGGGGCTCAGAAATGGCCAGAGGGACCCAGAAACTGAGAGATCAGGAGTTTGGGAAAAGATTCAGTTAAGGCAGACCACAGGAATGCCTAAGGGGTCCACAGTGGGGCAAGGCGGCAGAAATCAGGATGGGGACAACCCCCCAGAAGCAGGACACGGGGGAATCCACGGGGAGCAGGGATGATGTGGGTGACTTTCAAGGGTCTGAGGGGCCCTCCATGTAAGTACCTTGTCCTGGCTGTTCTGGGAACACGTATCTCCCATCGGAGGTGATCGCCCGCTCTGCAACATGTATAAGAAGAGATCAAGCACTGAGACATGTAGCTCAAGACAGAAGACGTCCCTTTTCTGCCAGCTCCCTCACTCAGAACCACCTGTGATTCTGATACATGAAGTTCTTAGTACCACACCTGCCCAGAGCCACCTCACCTCTGTCCACCAAGAAGCGAAGTTTCTGGACCACTGCCAAGTTCCCGCTCACCCGGTAAATGCCGTCCACATTTAGACCTAGGAGATATGGCCGGGAGCAGGTAAGGATTCGTGCTCTAAAGTGTGCGCTGGTGAGGGATCTGAGGGTAGAGTGAAAAAAGGGCAGAAGGAAGACTAGGATGGGGGAGGTGGGGAGTTCTGGGCCTTGGCCTGTTAGAAGGGGAGATTCTGGGGTCTCTGGGAAAGTGACCTCTCTTATCCACAGCAGCAACGCAGAGCCGCACAAAGCTGGGCACAGTGTCCCCTTCCCGCTGGCACAGTGATTCCAACTGGCAGCCGAACACCTGGTCTGGGGAGGCACAGAGTGAGGTGGGAAGCCAGTGACAGTGTCACCCATGAAGGCTCTTTCTAGCACGGGTCTTCACCCCAGAGTTGGGCTGGCTCTCCTGCCTGCCTGTTCCAGGTCTGGGCAAGGAAGTGTACCCCCTCCCCCCAACAATCAGCTGCGGGGGGAAGCAGTGGTCTCGGAAGTCTGCTGATCTAGTTCTGGGAAGCTCTATTCTGAGCCTCGCTGAAGTTTTCTCATCCATGAAATGGGCTGATGCCGAGATCCGGAATGTAAATAAAAGTGCTTGCAAAAACACTAAAGCAGGCACGAAGAAGGGCGTTTGGTGGCCCAGCCCATCTCACCTCGGAGCAGACCCCGCTCCTGCAGGGTTTGCAAGGGCGGTCTCTTTGCGATAAGCCGCTTTAGTTTGTTTCGTACCCGGTTCTGCTCAGCTCCTTCCGGACACCGACCTGCGGAAGCAAGTGGAATCTGAGCATGAGAGCAGCCGCGACTGTGGCTCCGAGGAGCGGCGGGGAAAGCCCCCAGACCCCGCCCACCAGGCCTGCCCCTTAACTGGAGCTCCGACGGCTGCTGATCCGCAGCAGTGGCTTGGACACCGGCTCGGACTCTACTTCTTCGTCCTCCCCCGCGCTCAGTTCCCCCAGCTCCGCAGGTCCCGAACCGGACAGACGCAGCTCCAGGGGGTTCTCTCGATCCTATATCCACACAGCAAGATGGGTTGAATCAGAGGTTGGAAGAGAGCTAGGAGAGAAATCTGCACCCCCCTTGCCGGCTGCTGGGGTCCCACACATCCCAGGCCCACCCCAGGGCTCTACCTGCCACCTTGTCCCTCACCACCCCACATCCTACAGTTCCTTCTCCACTCCTTCTGCCCGTCCGAGCCTCTCCCGGGTCACTGTCCCGCCACCTCCCACCCATCTCACCAGGCGCTCGATGACTGCCCGCAGTGCGCAGTGCCAGGCGCGTAGCTCGGCCTCCTGGTCTGACTGCAGCAGGAACTCGTGGCCAGGGACCGTGCGGATCTGAGCGGCCCGCGGGGAAAGGGCTTGAGTCAGCGGGAAGGAGCATAAAGAGCAGGGAGGCCCAGCGGGAGACCCGTGACGGAAACTGGGGGCGCACCCTCGGGCCGGGCGGGGCTTCGGGGATGAGCGGGAGAGCGCTCACGTGTAGGACGTTGCGGCGGCTGGACAGCTGGCGGCCATGGGCCAAGGCGGCCCCGCGCAGGTCGACGCTGCTTTCGGGTCGGCTACCCGCTGGTCCCTGGCGATCCGGGGAGAAACTGAGGCCACGGCGCTGTTCCCCTCACGGCCTCCCTCTCACCCGGTGGACTGCGAGGACACGGGAGGCTGCGCTCCTTCCTCTCGACGTGCCCTCCCCCTTCCCCCCCCCCCCGTAGGCCTGAGGCCTGTAGAAGTTGTGCCGGAACCCCTCGTGCCCCCCGCTGCTCCCCTCCCTCACACTCACCCAGATGGTGCAGGGGGCGGTCGGCGGTGGCTCTCGGTAGAACACCAGGCTGTTACCCGCTAGTACTACCCAAGATGGGCCCCAGTTCTTCCTGCAGGGGCGGCGGGGTCAGTGATAATAGTGCAGAGGTCATTTACATTCGCATCCGCGAGGGCCCAACACTTGGCGCTACCCGCGGAATCCGACAGTCCCCGCCCCTGCTGTGTTCCCAGTTCTCACCGGAGCTTGCGGCCGCCCTGGGCGATCTTCGTCATGTTGAGCATGCCCGACCTTTCCACCTCCTGGCAAGAGGAAGGAAAGGTATCAATAAGCCACCCAGAGCCCCCCACAGTCACCATGGTTTTCCCCAGGGGATCTCCCAGGAGTGAGGTCCTTTACAGTTGAGCGGGCGGTGCTCGGTAAGAGAGGATACCCAGAGAACGCTCAGAAAGAGGAAGACCTTTCTGAAGGAGCAAGAACTGGGGGCTGGGCAGGGAGGATCTTCGCGTTCACAAGGAAAAGGGAGACTTACATGGGGGTCGTCCAGGACCTGCGGCAGCGGCCGAGGGGACTGCAGAGCTGAAGGCTGGTCTGAGGGGTCGAGCTGGGAGGCGAGTCTGCAGAGGGAGGGTGAACCCTGGGGGAGGGGATTGGAGAAACAGGTGGAGGAAACTTTAACTTCGGAGTCCCTGGCTGTAGGGGGAAGAGGGGTGCGGATGTGGGGGTGTGAGTCAGGGGGTGTGGTGGGGTACTGAAGAAGAATGTCTTGCATAAAAGAGAAAGTCTAAAACGATGGCTTTTCCTGCATGTGACCAGGAGGGGGGGGGGATCTCACCTGGGAGTCGAAAAGTCCTGGCATCCCTGTGCCAGATTCTGAGTCCTTTGCCTGAGGTTGCAGGACACCGTTGTCCTTATTCATGGTCTGTGGCCCCTCCATGGAGCCAGGGTTCTGGCGAGAGGGAAAGGCAAAACTCCATCCAGATGCCACCTCAATAGGCTCTCGACACCCTTCTTAACAATTTTTTGATTTGTCTGATCTTCTGAGAGTCCCAGTGAGAAAACATACTACTTTGGGGATCAGTAGGGGAAAGAAGGAGATTGAAGGGACAAGGGACAAGCAGGAGGGAAGGTCTCACCATCTCTCGGGTACGAGTGTGGCGTGGAGGCTTCCAGGATTTGCAGCCAGTCAGCGAATTTATGTAGAAGCAGCGTCCAAAGTTGGGGTCCAAGTGCTGCTCCCAGGCGTCCAGCCTCTGCAGCGGGGGACATGCAGGGCTTGTGGGTGGGGACCGGGGACAGCGGCGAAGGTCCACCAGGTTGCAGTACACAGGGGGCTCTGACATGAAGGTCTGGGGTCTTGCCTGCAAGGAAAGGGGGAAGAAAGAGGTAGTTATTCTACCTGTTCCCCTCCCCGATCTTCTCTCTCCTAACCATCTCCTCCTCTCTCCCCCACCATTTTCTCACCACCACCTCCTGGCTGGGGTGACCCAGGTACTGAGGAAGAAACCCTAGTCGCCTGCAGCTGTTTTTTTTCTGGTTTTTTTTTTTTTTTTGACTCCCTCCCTCACAGTCTTTGCTTTTCTCCTCACTTCCTGTTGCCAACTTCCCTCCTCCCCCACCCCACCCCCACCAGAGGACCTCAGGAAAGGGGAACAGGCTTTCCGTGTGTATGGAGGGAGGGGTCGAGAGGAGCGTCCCACCCTCACATCCTCCAGAGTAAAAGGAGACAGAGAGGGGGTCAGAGGCCCCTGCTAGCGGAGTGTGAGAGAGGAGGGGCCATTTTTCACCCACTAGTAAGTAAGAGAGAGGGGAGGGGCTGAATCTTCAGGAAGATCAAGGGAGTTCCATCTCTAGAGGAAACTTGCTGGTGACCTGAGCTAGCAAGACAGGACACAGCAAAAAACCCTGCCCTGGGCCAGGAGTCAAGAGGCTGAGAGACAAAAGCAAAGCTAAGCTGGCCTTTCAGTCCCTCTATCATTTTGCAGGTTCCACGTACCCTCAGGATCTTTGCTACTTGCTGTCCCTCAGCTAGAATTCCTTCTCATCTCCTCATTTGTTTCAGGGCTGTCTCTCCTTATTCAGATTCAACTAAATGTCATTTCCTCAGAGATGCATTCCTAGACCACTGCATTCATCCTCCACCACATTTAGCTTCATGGTAGTGCTTATTAGTACCAAGGGCTATCTTATTTATGTGTTCATCATCCCCATGGGAATCCCTTGAGGGCAGAGATTCTGTCTGTCCTGTTTGCTAATGTGCCTACAACAGCCCAGCAGTAACTGACTGCTCAGAAGAAGCACTATGACTCACCATGTTCGCATCGGCTTCTGTCAGCAAGTCTTCCTGGGAAAGGGATCTTCTACTTGGTCCTTCCTGGAAGGGCTTCAGGAGGCTTGGCCTCAAGTTGCTAACACTGATACTTCTACACATTTTAGGGGGAAGAGGAGGAGGCTGCTCAGACGTAGCCTGGGCTCTGCCTGGGGTTTCCTGACACAGGTGCATCTCCTCCAGGGAGCCAGGAAGTAACTTTGGCCCTGGAAACAGAAAAATGAGAAGAGTTGGGGGCAGGGTCCCCCCATGGGTCTTGGCTGGGTCCCTGATCCTGGGGGCTCACAGGGAAGACAAGAGCAGGTAGAAAATTACATGAGATGTAGAAGGCTTGAGACTAGGAAGGAGAGGCGATAGGGACACCATGGTGGGGATGAGGGGTAGGAGTAGAGGATTAGCAAAAGCTTCGGGGAAGGGGATCTTTCCAATAATTCCCAGAAGCCAGGGAGGTAGGAAGGTGACGGGGGAGGACTTACTCACCAGGAGTCCAGAGGGATTGGCGGGGGGTGATTGTTGTTGGGCTCTGGGAAGGGCTGAAGTCCTCTGTCATGTAGGCAGCTGGGATGAAGATGGGGCGAGAGGTGGAGGGTGTTCCCAGGCGCCTTACCAACCACCAGTCTGAGTTGGTCTTTTGAAGCAATAGGAACCTGTCCCCTTCAGCCAGAGACACCTGCCGGCCATCTGCCCCAGTGTAAGTGAAGGCATACAGGGCACAGAGCTGGGATCCCTGAGAAGCGCTCCGGGTCCCCAGCCCTAGGTTTCCCCGGGTACTTGGCCACCACCCGCTCGATAGCATTGTCGCCGGTACTGTCACCTATGGGAAAAAGGGGTGAGGGAGATCCAGAAAAGGATAGGAGTGGCTGCTTGCAGGCAGAGAGACATGGTTCTAAGAGCAGTGTGGGGTAGAGGGGAAGAATAGAAAGCCTGGGGTAAGAGGAGAGGGTAAGGCAGAGGGCCTGAGTGGGGGTCAGTAAGAGGTTTTGGGGGCTGAGAAGTCCTGGCTGATGTGACTAATGAGGAAGTATGTAAGTAAGGTGAGAGAGGATGTGGTCAGCAGGGCTTCGAGACCAGCAAGGCAGGAAATCAGAGGAGGGGGTCTAGCTGGGTGATTTTCCTCCAAGTACCTTCTGGGGCCAATCAGAAGATCCAGGGACAAGAGGAGCTGGTCCTGGGTGGTGGTGGGACTCTTGAGCTGGACACAAGGAGATGAGGAGAAAGAATCAGGTCTGAGACAGAACACAGGCAAAGAGACAGGAGTTAATGAATGACAAAGATACAAAAATGTGTGACTCTTTATTAAATTTACACAAGCACCAATGTTTCTATTGCCAATCACCTCAGACCTAAAACTGCGTGCTTCCTGTGCAGATTCAGAAAAACACAAAGACAGAGAAAGAGTGCCAGAGAAATACTAAGACCAAGTTGGAGAGAAAGAGAAAGTGGCTGCGAGAAACGCAGAGGGGTTCCGAGTTTGAGGAAGAGGTGAAAATACCATCCTCTCAATTTAGGTTGTGTTTTGGGGAGCTGAGCAGCCTTGATATGATCCTCTGTACATAAGCCTCTTGGGTGGGACCATACTTTAGTGTGTGGGTTCATTCATTCATGCTCTTAACAAGGATTGGCTGAGCACCTCCTGCGTGAAAAGAACAGTGTCAGCTACTGGAGATAAGAGAAGGGAAGGAGATAGACATAGCCCTTGCCTTCTTGAAGCTTAAAGACAGATCTTAACTGATGACATAATAAATTTATTAATTACAATTGAATCAGAGACTATGGACAAGTAGTACAGGATGCTTTGACAGCTTATGGGGGTGAATGGGGGACTAATGTTAGCTTCTCCCTGGTGGAAGGTGGGAACGGACCTCCGCTGTCGGTTGCCAGAGCTTTAAACCCCACGCCTGTGCTTCCTCCTTACCTGACCACGCCTCTTTTCCCCTTCTCTCAGTCTCTCCACTGCGAGATGTGAGGATTTCTGTCTGGCTTTGGAGATGTTGGGTAGGGAGTGCCCCACCCCCTTGGTGACATCAGAGAGCCAGCTCTCCTCGCGACACATGATTTGAGGCCTTGAGGCCCGGGCTGCTGGTATTGGGATTCTGTCTCAGTGATGTCTTCCTTAGTTTGCTCTGTTTTCAACTTGTGGAGAACCTTACCTCTCAACTCTCCCTTTCCACTTCCAAAATAGTGACCAACTTTATTCATTTATCCATTCATCTGGTGGTTGTTAAGTGCTCAAATCTCATCCTCTTCTGCCTTCTCTGCCATCTCTCCTGCACTTTATCCTTTTCCTCTTTATTGGCTCCTTTCCGTTAGCTTTTAAACATATCCAAGTCTCTCCCATCTTTAGACGAACTTCCTTTTACTGTACTCTCCACCCTATCTCTGTCTTCCTTCTTACAGTCAAACTTCTTGAGAAAGTTGCCTAAATGGGGGTCTCCATTTCCTTTCCCCTCACTCCCTCACCTTTGCAAGCTCACTCCTCATAGGGTCACCCCTAACTTTGCAGGGACACTCTGCAGTCCTTATGTTGCTTGACATCTCAGCAACAGCCAACACAGTTGACCTTTTCAGCAGTTCCTTCTCTGTTGCATAAGGTAGGACTTTGCTTGCTTCTTAAACTCCAGAAGTCTGTCTGAGATCCTGTACCCTTTGCATTCTATACACCATAGGTGATCTTATTCTCTCCCCAGCTCAAATGACCTCCATACGTTGCTGGCACCATATCTCTGGTCCAGATCTTTCTCTGGAGCTCCAGTCTAATCCATTGTCCACTGAAAAACTCCACTTGGGTTTTTCATAGGTACTACAAACATAGTATGTTCTGAACTGAACTTGTCAAGCTTCCCCCCCAAATCTGTTTCTATTCTAGTACAACTATTAAGTTAAATATACTTATTTATTTTTGGCTGCGTTGGGTCTTTGTTGCAGTGCACAGGCTTATCATTGCAGTGGCTTCTCTTTGTTGTGGAGCATGGGCTCTAGGCACGCAGGCTTCAGTAGTTGTGGCTTGCGGGCTCTAGAGCGCAGGCTCAGTAGTTGTGGCACACGGGCTTAGTTGCTCCGCAGCATGTGGGATCTTCCCGAACCAGGGCTCGGACCCATGTCCCCTGCATTGGCAGGTAGATTCTTAACCACTGTGCCATCAGGGAAGTCCCTATTTATTTATTTTCTTTTTTGGCTGCACCATGCTGCTTGACGGATCTCAGTTCCCCAACCAGGGACTGAACCCGGGCCATGGCAGTGAAAGCCCGGAATCCTAAAATCTAGGCCACCAGGGAACTGCCAAGTTAAATTTAAATTTATAAATATTTATTGAATGCTTACTACCATACGTGCCAGGGCAAGGACCATGTGCTAGGCATTGTCAATTAAGATGCCCTCTCTTGGGGAGTTCCCTGGCGGTCCAGTGGTTAGGACTCAGCTCTTCCACTGCAGGGGCCATGGGTTCCATCCCTGGTTTGGGAGCTAAGATTTCTCATTTTTCGGCGCAGCCAAAAAAAAAAAAAAAAGATGCCCTCTCATAACAATTAAAATACAGTGTGATAATCACTGATAGGGGAAATACTACCATCTGTTGGAGTACATAGAGGATGTACCCAATTGCCCATGCCAGAAACCTGGCAGCCAACCTTAATTCCTCTTGTTTCCTCACCACTCACATTTAATTGATTACTAAATCTTTCCAACCTGTCTACTTCCTTTAATCCCTACAACTACCGCCCTTCTCAGCCCAGATAATATGACTTTTGAACTAGTCTCCTTGCATATAGTTCTACTCCTCTCCAGTCCATTCCTGGCACAGCAGCCAGAGTGATGCTTCTAAAACATAAAAATGGCCTGCCACTCCCCTGACTTAACCATTCAAAGGCTTCCCATTTTCCTCAGAGTAAAGTCCAAATTTTACAGTGTGGTTTACAGAGACTTTCTCCTTTCAGCCCAGTGTTTTCACACTCCCCACCACAAACTCCATACTCCAGCCACACACTACTTCCTCACATTCCTAAACAGCACTGAGGTCTCTGGTCCTTTGCATAAGTTGTTTCCTCTGCCTGAAACACTTCCTTTCCCCACTCCTACCAACCTCCACCAGGCTAACTCATTCTCATCAGCTGATCTCAGTTGAAAGGCCATTTGCACAAGAAGGCCTCTCTTAACCCCTTAGAGTCGGGTAGGGGTCCTAACTAGGAGACCCTACAGCAGACTTCACATTCCCACATTATAACTTTCATGACACGTTAAAGGTTATTTGACTTTCTGACTTCCCAGGAAGTCTGTGAGCTCCGCTAAGGCAGAAGCCTATATCTATTTTGTGAATAATCGTATCTTCAATGCATTGTATAGCACAAAGTAACCTCACTGTACCTCAGCTCATAAGTACAATTAGGTATTAATTAATCTTAAAGGTATACAAAGATGATTAAGAAGGGTCCCTTTCTCAATTACTGACACGTGCTTCCTTGAATAACGTATACTTATTGACAAACTCTTAGCCTTCTTACTCCGCCTCAACTTACCTTTTTCCTTTACACGCTCCCTTCCCTTTAAATGAGATTGGCTGCATATGCGCTTTAGAATGGTATTAAATTAATATTTAATAGTCACATTCTTTTTTGTTAATAGGATATGTACCCTAATTTTTATTGTGCCACTAACGTAAGTTTATCATAACTCAACTCTAAAACTCTGATTCTTATGAACTCGAATCAAGAGTCAGCCATTGCGAATAGCCGCTACCATGACATCGCCACTTCAGCAAGATGACTGGGGGCCTCGGTTTCCGTCACCGCCCTTGGGCTGCGTTACAGGAATAAAGCGCGCCGAGCCCCACACGGTAAGGTCTCCTCGGCCCTCCCACCAAAAAAGTGCTGCTCTGGCACAGCATCTACTGCCTCTTCGTCTCTATGACACTCTTTTCCTGTTTCCTAGTGTTGCATGATGGGAGAAGTAGTCTACTTTCCGGGAGTCTGGCCGGGGGAAAGGCCACATTCGGAACTCCATTTCCCGGCGTGCTTCGCGGCGGTCGCTCATCCCACTGGCGGGAGACCGGTTCCGGTTGCATCAGCGTGGGATCCGCGGCGAAATGAGGTTGTTCGTGAGCGAGGGCGCCCCGGGGAGCCTGCCCGTGCTGGCCGCGGCCGGGAGGGCCCAGGGCAGAGCGGAGCTGCTTATCAGCACTGTAGGCCCGGAAGGTAGTCTGCTGGTGCTGGTGGGCGGTGGATGAGCCGGGCGGGACTGAAAACACGCCGACGACCACCCTACAGTTGTCTTCGTCAACTCCGCCCCCGTCACGCACTCCCGTCAACCTTCTACCGCATTCTCCTTGGGCGCCCCATCCCCTCTTTCTTCCCAGTCGTACCTTTCATCCGTCACTTCCCTTAATTACCCTCAGTGTACCCTTCTCTTGCCTCCCCTCCTTCCTCTTCCAGGACCTCGCCTCACTCCAGTGAACCTCTTTCCCTTTTCCAGCCTTCTCCCACCCCTATCAGGCAACCCCACCACCACACGTCACTCACATGATAACCACCAGGTTCTCCTTTGTCGTTCTTAGGAAACTCTGCTTTCCTCTCCTGAGCACACAGAGACACACATACTCTCTTCGGTTTACCTCTTCTCATTCCCAGCCATCTGTTTGGGTGACTCTTAAGCGGTTCTCTTGTCAATCCTCCCAGTTCTCTTAATTTTGTTCTCCCACTGTAGCTCAGATCATTCTCAGATATCCTGATTACTTTCAGTTGTTCCACTTCTTGGCTGCAGCACTACCCCAGTACCACCACCTCCTCGCTTGCAGTCCCCATCTGTTGTTTCCAGCTGGCCGTCTCAGCTGAACACCTGCTGGTCTCTCCAGTTCATTCTGGACCCACCCCCTTTCAGTGCTCCTATCCTGGACCCTCTCCGTGAGACTGCCCATCCCCCCCGCCCCCCCCCCCCCCCGTGAAGTTGTTCCTCTAAGTTGACAAAGCATTTCTTTTCTTTTCTCTGTTTTTCACCCATCTTCCTCTTCCGGGTCAGAGTGTGTGGTCCCGTTCCTGACCCGGCCTAAGGTTCCTGTCTTGCAACTGGATAGTGGCAACTACCTCTTCTCCACCAGTGCAATCTGTCGGTCAGTACTGGTTCTTGATGCAGGGAGGTGGCTGAATAGAATCAGGGATTATTGTCCTCTGGGTAGCCTTTTTTACAACCACTGTTTCACTGGGGGGTGAGAAATGGGCTAGACAAATGGGCCCCTTTAATTCTACCTCTGTTGCTCTCTTCCTGGGTAGATACTTCTTTCTGTTATCTGGCTGGGAGCAAGATGACCTCACCAACCAGTGGCTGGAATGGGAAGCGACAGAGCTGCAGGTAGGACTGAGATGTGGGGAATGGCAGGCAGGCTCTTGCTCTGCATGGCTGCCCTGACCCGTGTCTCCTGCATTTTAGCCAGCTTTGTCCGCTGCCCTGTACTATTTAGTGGTCCAAGGGAAGAAGGGAGAAGATGTTTTTAGCCCGGTCCGGAGAGCCCTGACTCATATAGACCACAGCTTGAGTCGTCGGAGCTGTCCGTTCCTGGCTGGGGTGAGTTGGGCCTTGAGATGGGTACTGGGAAAAGCTGTATGATATATGAATTAAGAGGGAAGACTGTATTCAGAGTTCAGAACTTCCAAACTGCCACTTACTAGCAGTGTAAACTTTAAAACTCACAAAAACTCTTTAAACTTCATTTTTTTCACCTTTGAAGTGAGGGTAATGTATTACTGTCCGCCTTAGTGGGTTATTGTGAAGATTAAGAGAGGTAATTTAAAATGCTTATCACGGTGCTTGACACATAGTAAGCGCTTAGGAAATGTACGATACTGTTATGTCAATTGGGAAGAACCTGAGTGTCTCACCTGTGTACTTCTTCCTTTCTTTCCTCAACAAAGGAGACAGAATCTCTAGCTGACATTGTTTTGTGGGGAGCGCTATATCCATTACTCCAAGACCCGGCATACCTCCCTGGTGAGAACTGTGCATATCACTTCTCCACCAGCCCCAACCCCAGGAGCTTGGTGTAGGGGTTACAGAGTGGGCAATAGAATATTGAGGACCCATTTTGATGTGTAGCTTGACAGGGCAGCTATAGCAGAAAGATGGCTGAGGGAACTGGGAAAGGCAGCTGGAGAAACTTTGTGAAGAAGGGGAGGAGGTCCCTTCCCGCCTGCCCATTCTCGGTCTTACTGATTGCCTCTTTTCTTCCATGCCACAGAGGAGCTGGGTGCCCTGCACAGCTGGTTCCAGACACTGAGTTCTCAGGAGCCATGTCAGCGAGCTGCAGAGACTGTGCTGAAGCAGCAGGGTGTCCTGGCCCTCCGGCCCTACCTCCAAAAGCAGCCCCAGCCCAGCTTCCTTGAGGGGAGGGCTGTCAGCAATGAGCCTGAGGTTTGGAACAGAGCAGAGGGGTCCCCACAGAGCCTCAGTGCGTGAGGTGGTGGGTGGCTTGGAGAGGGACTTTGAGCATGACTGCTAACTTTTTCAGTTTATGGAGAGCAAGGAGAAGAGTTCTTTACTCTACGCACCCCCCCCCTCACCTGGTGAGGGATACTGTCCACTCTTCATAGGAGGAGGAGCTGGCTACCCTATCTGAGGAGGAGATTGCCATGGCTGTAGCTGCTTGGGAGAAGGGCCTGGAAAGCTTGCCCCCTGTTCAGCCACAGCAGAATCCAGTGTGAGTAGGCACACATGAGTGGGGCTTGGTTTCTTACATGGAAATTGTTGATAGAGCCAATACCTGCCTGTCGAATTCTCTTTGCTGACCTTTGATTTTCTGCTCTCTCAACCTCTTGGCTAATACTTTGGATATACTGTCCATCAGTCCCATCTGCACCCATGTTTTCAGCTACTTTCTGTCTACTGATTGCACCTAAATCTGTTTTTTCCAGTTCACATCTCTATTCTGAGCTCCAGACATAGTTGTCAGACTATCTCCTAGATTCCTCCACCTCCACTGGCATTGCAAACTCAACGTGTACAAAACCAAACCTATTACCTTCCCTGCCAGCCTTTCCTTCTCCTTCATTCACTTGTCTTAGTGAATGACTCCCACCTTCCACCTAAAAATCCAGGCCAGAAATCTTGGTGTCATCTATCTATACCCTTCTCTCATCTCTGCTTGTATCATTTGTTCCATTACCAGGTTATTGATTCTAACTCCTAAAGAGTCCTAGTATCCATCCCTTCTCCCTGTCCTCACTGCTGCTACCTGAGATTGGGCCTCACCATCTCTTAACCTTCTCCTTCCATGCCATCCCGTGCTCCACACTGCCACCAGAATGGCTGCTTAAAACTGCCTATGTTATCATCTCACCTTCCTTTTCAGAATTCTACAGATGGTCTCTCTGTGTAGTTCACAAGGCCTTTCATGATCTGGCCCCTGCCTACATGCTTAGCATCATATTCTGTTACTCTCCTGATAGCTAAGATAATATTCACACACATACATAGATTTTTCCGTTGAAATGAAATGTCTGTAGTTCTGAACATGTTGTTCAATAAAGATTTAAGTGTCCACTCCTTGTCAGGCCCTGTGTGCTGGGAACTGGGTCTACAGAGGGGAACGAAACAGATAAGACTGTGCTCTCGTACCACTTTGAGTCTAGTGGTATAGTCAGGTGTTTAAAAAAAACTGTCACTCATGAAACTAACACAACGTTGTTAATCAACTATACTCCAATATAAAATTAAAAGTTAAATAAAACCTGTCACACAAAGGTATAATTATAAATTTTGGTAAGTACTATGAAGGAAAAGAACAGGATGCTATGAGAAAATATCACAGGAGATTAACTTAGAAAAATGGCATTTGACCTAAGACTTGCAGGAATTCCCTGGTGGTTCAGTGGTTAGGACTCCACGCTTTCACTGCTGAGGTCCCAGGTTCAGTCCCCGGGTGGGAAACTAAGATCCCGAAAGCCGCGCAGCATGGCCAAAAAAAAAAAATAGGGAACTAAGACTTGCAAGATGAGTAGAGTTAGGCAAGGGTAAGTCTGGGGGAAGGGTGTCTCAGATAGAGCAAGCATCGTGTTTGGTTCTTTATAAGGAATTTCTAAAAGGCTAGTGGCTGGAGGCTGGTCAGTCAAGGGGCAGTTGGGTCAAGATGAGTTTTAAGAGGAAGGCAGGCTGAGATCATATACTCTCACACCTTGGTGTCTTTGCCCATGCCCTTCCTTCTCCCTGGAATGCCTGCATCTTACCTACCTGCTGTACAGTTGTCCAAGAGACCAGTTCTATCATTTCTTTCTCTGTAGAGCTTGTGAGAGTCTTAAGTGCTTCATCTTCTGGGAGCTTCCATCGTCATATTATGTTGTAATTGTCTCTCTTTAAACTTTTTTTTTTTTTTTAATTTTTGGCTGCGTCGGGTCTTCATTGCTGCACGCAGGCTTTCTTCTAGTTGTGGCGAGCGGGGGCGGCTCTTCATTGCGGTGCGCGGGCTTCTCATTGCGGCGGCTTCTCTTGTTGTGGAGCACGGGCTCTAGGCACGCAGGCTTCAGTAGTTGCGGCGCATGGGCTCTAGACTAGAGCCCAGGATCAGTAGTTGTGGTGTATGGGCTTAGTTGCTCCGCGGCATGTGGGATCTTCCTGGGACAGGGCTCAAACCTGTGTCTCCTGCATTGGCAGGCGGATTCTTAACCACTGTGCCACCAGGGAAGCCCTATAATTGTCTCTTTACATGTCTGTCTCCTCGCTAATCTGTAAGCTTATTGAAGGCAGGGCCTCTGTCTTCTTTTATGGTACACATTTTCTAGCACAGGGCCAAGCATTTGGTAGATTATGATAAAATTTGAATGAATTAATGAAAGTTTGTTCATTCACTGATTTTGAGTATTTCTTTTGAGTACCTGTTGAGGATTGTTTTAGAGGTAATAAAGAATAGGAGATAGATTTTTCTCAGGTGTTTATACAGGCTAACATGTTTAACTGTGTACTTAGAGGAGGAGACAATTGACTAAAGACCCTAGAGCCAAACCAGGCTATCTTCTGTGCTTTTCCTTCTGACCGAAGGACATCCCCAGTGTCTTTTTTTTTTTTAATTTTTTTAAAAATTAAACTTTTTATTTTGAGGTAATTGTAGATTCACATGCAGTTGTAAGAAATTATACGGAGCATCCCCAGTGTCTTGATCAGGCAAATTCCCACCCATTCTCGAGGGCCAACTCAAGTAGTTCTGCCTCTGTGAAGTCTTAGTCTTAGGCTGGAGATACTTGCCTTCCTTCGAGCTCCTTGGGCACTTTGTACCCCTCATCGCACTGATCCAGTTAGAAGTTGTCTGATAGAACGTAACCCTCTTGAGGGCAGAACCCTGGGCGTACTCTGTGGTGGTGCATATCTGCCACCGTAGTAAGCACACTCAAGATGCGAGAGACGTTACAAGGTGACACAAAAGGAGCACCACAGAATGTG
This sequence comes from Delphinapterus leucas, assembly GCF_059928025.1. NCBI lineage: Eukaryota > Metazoa > Chordata > Mammalia > Artiodactyla > Monodontidae > Delphinapterus > Delphinapterus leucas. Next base: position 45,163,211 of record NC_143139.1, read on the forward strand.
TGGTACAAGATGCTTATGGACTTGGGATACAAGGATGACTGGGTGGAAGGCCGGTTGCCAGTAAAGAAAGGCTTTCCTGAAGGAGCTGATTTCTAAGCTGGATTTCAGAGAAAACTATGGTGTTCAGTCATGGGGAGAAAAGTCAATTAATCCAGGAGAAAACAGTGAGATCTTTCTCAAGGAAATGAGCTGTAAAATGCTCCAGGAAGTAGATGGAACATCTAACTGGATATATAGCATGCAGCTGGGAAGAAGGGTAAGGTTAACATGAGGGAATCATTGGAGTCTCTATTAGCAGAAGAGATTATGGGACTTGGTGAGCTCGCAGGATGCCCAGGGTTGAAGGACATGGTAAGTGATGGTAGTCAGCAATTGTAGATTAAGAATGGTTGGAAGTAACGCAACATTGTAAATCAACTATACTTCAATAAAAAAAGATACTAAAACTGAAAAAAGAAAAGAATGGTTGGAAAGATGAAAGGAAACCTGGTGAGGTGTCAGTGCCGGGAGGGGGGTGAATACAAGATGTGTGCAGCTGAGCTTTCACTGGTGATGAAGCATGAAAAGAGAAGAGCAGGCTGAGTGACTTCCGACAGCAGATTGAGTGACATGACTAGGAATGATCCTGGGAAAGTGGGGAGGAGAGGGTGGCTGTGAAGGCAATGGCTGGTTCCTGCTGGTTTGAGTCAGGCCGTGAGGAAGTGACAGATACGGGTTAGGGAGGGAAGAGTCAAGGGATATGAGAGGACTTGGGAAGGCTTGTATATGGGCTGGCGAGCTGTAAACATTTCAGGGAGTGAGTAGAGGTAATGTTAACATAGCACTTGGAAAGAAGGGAAGAGGTCAGTGCTGGGAAAGCGTTTTTGGGTGGCACTGGCGTCTAGGAAGTCAGCAAATGATGGTGGTTGGACAGATCCTGGGGAGAGTTGTCAATACCCCAGAGTTTGGAGCCTGGGGATGAGCTAAAGGAAAAGGAGTACTTAGGGTAGTAAAGAGAGACAGAGCTCAGTGTCAGAACGAGGCTTCTTAGGAGCAGTACACGAGGCTTGCTTGCTGTGGGCAGGGCCCCGTATTTGCAACCGTAGGGATCTCATGGCTTTTGGGGGAGTTTATGCTCCAGTGGATTCATGTGAGGAAAGACTTCAGACGGACGTGAGCCTGTTACAGTAGAACAGATGCATCTGGGTGTTCTGTGCACTTTGGGTCCCTCTTGACCCTCTCTTCTCCCCCCTGGACTGTTCTCTTCCCTACCAGGTTGCCTGTGGCTGGGGAGAAGAATGTGCTCATCACCAGCGCCCTCCCTTATGTCAACAATGTCCCCCATCTTGGAAACATCATCGGTTGCGTGCTCAGTGCTGACGTCTTTGCCAGGTGGAGCCAGCTGCTGGGGGAAAGCCCTGAGGGAGCAGTGGGCCCCAAGGGAATAGGAGGCCTCAAGGGGGGAAGCCGGAGGGATCCTGGGTACATGGGAGGGGCTGAGATGGGGCCTCATGATCACCACATTCCTTCCCAGGTACTCCCGGCTCCGCCAGTGGAACACCCTCTATCTGTGTGGGACAGATGAGTATGGTACAGCGACAGAGACCAAGGCTATGGAGGAGGGCCTAACCCCCCAGGAGATCTGTGACAAGTACCATGTTATCCACGCCGACATCTACCGCTGGTTTAATATCTCGTTTGACATTTTTGGTCGGACAACCACTCCGCAGCAGACCAAGTAGGTTTCCTCTAATCAGGCAGAAATGGAGAGTGGGAGCAGTGGGAATATCTAGGAGACAGAAAGAAGGAACCAAGATTGTTCCCCGTCCCCCACCCCCAAACATCCAGATATTGTCCTGAAATGTGTCCCAGGCATTATTACGGGGATTCATTGTGTGCAGAAGCCTGACCAGGGCTGAAGGTGCAGCTGAGGGAGGGAAGAGACAGGACGTAGGCTCACGGGAAGGACCTGCCTTCCCTCTACCGCCTCCCTTCTCTTCCTGGCCGCCACTGTCTCAGGACAGCCCCTCTCACTCCTGTGTTTATAGCAAATACACTCATTTTCCTCTGCCTGATTATCGTCCTTATAAAAACTGCATAGTAGACAGGCTGCCAGCTGAGAGTGCTGTGCAGTTTAGCAGCACTCTGATTTAATTTTAATTTTTAGGACATATCAAAGAACTAAACAGTCCTATTATCCTTTTGGAGACTTTTGTTATTGAAGAATACAAAACAGATCTGTATTTTACAAAAGTAAATTCTAGAGCGGTGAGGAAAGAGATCGTGTGGGGAGTTGGGCAATTGATGTGAGGTGTTTGGGCTCGTCAGTAAACTCCCTGCAGATGACTGAGTGGTCTCTGACTGATTTCTTTGGCTCTTGGACTGAATGGGTTTGGATCCTGGGTGGAGTGGCAGGAGGGAGGGGCGCACCACTTCCTTTGACTTCCCCCGGTCCACCCCTCCCCTGTCCCTTGCTCACCTCATCAGAATTACCCAGGATATCTTCCAGCGGTTGGTGGCCCGAGGTTTTGTGCTGCAAGATACTGTGGAGCAACTGCGGTGTGAGCACTGTGCCCGCTTCCTGGCTGACCGCTTTGTGGAGGGCATGTGTCCCTTCTGTGGCTATGAGGAGGCCCGGGGTGACCAGTGTGACAAGTGTGGCAAGCTCATCAATGCCATCGAGCTCAAGGTGAGAGGAGGGTCTCCTGGGAGCCCGGAAGGAGACAGTGTCTAATCTTAAGGGACTCCCAGTCTGGTCCGCCTCAGGTTCTTTTTTTCCTTCCTTTTTTTTTTTTTTTTTTTTTTAATTGAAGTATAGTTGATTTACAGTGTTGTGTTAATTTCTGCTGTACAGCAAAGTGACTCAGTTATACAAATATATACATTCTTTTTTATATTCTTTTCCATTATGGTTTATTCCAGCTTATTGAATATAGTTCCCTGTGCTATACAGTAGGACCTTGTTGTCCATAGGATTTTTGTTTTAGCATTCAAGACGTTTCACCAGTGGCTCTTCCTACTCTGTCCTGGCAACTCATCACTCAGTTCACTGCATAAATACTTACTGAGCATTTACTATGTGCTTGGCATTGTGCTGGAAAATCGACAAGTTGAGTTCATATTACCCTACCTTTGCTCCTGCTTCATACCACCTGATCTGCATTTGTTTAGTTCTTTCTCTCTTCCATATATACCACCTTTACTTCTACTCCATGTTTATTCATTTGGTAGTTCATTCATTCATTCATTTATTCAACAAACTTTTTTGAGTCTTTAGGGTAGTCACAGTTCTAGGTGTTGAGGATGTAGCAGTGAACAAGACAGATTTTTATCTAGTGCGGGAGGAAACCAACACTAAAGATAGAATAGAGTTACTCCAGGGTAAACTGCCCGGAAGATGTGGTGAAGGGTGACTTCTGGGGGAAGAGTTAAGCTGGGTGATTAGGGAAGGCCTCTCAGAAGTAACATTTGAAATGAGAGTTTAACTGAAGAATGAGAAGGAGCCAGGAGGTGATGAGTGGGGTTAAGAGTGTTCCAAGCAGAAGGACCAGGAAATGCGAAGGCCCGAGGCAGCAAAGCGCTGAAAAGGGGAATTGAAAAGGCCAGTGTGGCTCATAGTGAGTCGGGGTGGGGGTGGATGGGTGGTGGTGGATTGAGACAAGGTCGGAGAGGTAGGCAGTGACCCAATTTCCAGGGCCCAGTCAGCCATCTGGGAGTGGAATGGCACGCTGCTCTGTGGATAATGGGTAGGAGGGAAGTGAGAGAGAAAGTGGGGAAACCAGCCTGGAGGCCAGTGGTAGCTCAGAAATGGGATGACGATAGCTTGGACTAGGTTAATAGCAGTAGAAATAGCGGGGTGGGAGGGGGGAAGGATTTGAGATATGTTTTGGAGGCAGACTCTGTAGAACTGTATAGACTGCAATTCGGGGTGATAGAGAAGTCAAGAGAATGACGACTTGTATGCTTTTAGCTTGAGCAGCTTGGGCGGATGGTAGTACTGTCTATGAACACAGGCAAGATTGGGTGAAGAAGAGCTTTCCTGTGGAATGCAGTGATACTATTTGGGTTTGTTAAGTTTGAGGTGCCTCCTTAGACATCCAAGGAGGGATGTTAGGTAGGTAGTTGATAGAGGCATGTGGAGTTCAGGAGAGAGGTACTGAGAGTTATAATTTCTCACCTTCAAAAACCCAGATCAAAGCTCATTCAGAAGCTTTCATTGGTTAGCTCCACCTGTTTACTCCTTTCGCCATCATCCTTCAATGTTTGTATAGTCAAGTTGTGCCATGAAAATGAGTATTTCTTGACATTTTGCCGTGTGAAAGCCTGTGCTTGTTTCTCACGCAAGCCCTCTCTCCCTGATTGATTGTAACTTCCTCAAGGAGAGGAACCGTGTGTCTTCTCTTCGTTGCTCTTTCTGCTCCTCACACAGCTACGTACAGTGCAGGGCTCTGGGTCTAGCCTGTGCTCAGAGAATGCTTTTTCCTATTCTTTGGAGTGAAAGGACACAGATGTGAAACTCTGAGTAGCAAATGTTGTGCTATGCAAACCTGAGTCTGCAGGTTCAGAGAAGACCCAAGTAAGTAGTTCGTGAGTTGGCGGGGTGTGAGCGTGAGGCTAAGCTCGGTGCCAGACGGGGGACCTCATCTCTCTGTGCCTCCCCCCTCGCCTGGACAGCTCCTGGCATGCAGCCTGATCCTGACTGTCGTACCTTGGGTCACCCCTTCTCTTGACTTTCCCTTCACAGAAGCCTCAGTGTAAAGTCTGCCGGTCGTGCCCTGTGGTGAAATCCTCTCGGCACCTGTTTCTGGACCTGCCTAAGGTGAGTGGGCCTTTCCCTCAAGCCAGTCTGCATGGCCTCCTCTGCCCCCTCTGCCTCAGCCACAGGCAGAGGCAAATTTGTACCAAATCACCCTCATATATTTTTAATTTCCATTTTAAAATTATACTTAACATGCTTAAGGTAAAAAGATGTAACAGGAAAAGGGCACAAAGTGAAAGGTCCAGGCCCATCTGCCAAGAGATACTTACTACTGATTTTCCTTTGTAGCACTTGCATATGAAAGTATTCTTATGCCTTTTTTTTCTCCTTAATACAAATTAGATCATGGCATTCATATTCTTCAGTCTACTTTCTTTCTTTTACTTCACAATGTGTCTTAACCAATTTTTCACTTTAGTGGATTTGCTGCTTTTTTTTTCCTTTTAAACTTTTTATTTGGAAATAATTTCAAGCTTGCAAAAAGAGTTGCAAGAATAAGCAGTTGCTAGAACAAAGAACCTCATGTTCTTTACCCAGAAGAACCTCATGTACCCATTACCCAGATTCACTGGCTGTTAAGATTTTGCTCCATTTGGTTTAGCTTATTCTCTCTCTCATACATGTATGCATGTATACTTATATAACCTCTTTACTCTTGAACGTTGCCTTGTGTGTTTCCTAAGAAAAAAGACATATTCCTGCATAACCACAGTATGGTTAACAACTTCAAGAAATTTAACATTGATATAGTTGTGTGATCTACCAGCCATATTCCAGTTTTGCCAACTATTCCATTAATATCCTTCCTAGCATCATTTTTCCTGTAGTGTAGAATCTGGCTCTGGATCATGTATTGCATTTAGTTTTTCTGTCTCTTTAGTTTCCCTTAATCTGAAACAGTTCCTCAGCCTTTCTTTATCTTTTATGACATTAACAGTTTTTAATAATTATAGGCCCTGATTCCCCCTTTTAAAATCGAATATTTATTTTGGATTTGTTGGCTGTTTTCCTCATGGCTAGATTCAGGTTATGCATCCTCAGTTGGAATACTACATAAATGATACTTAGTTCTTTCCAGATGATACTTTGTTCTTTCCAAAATGATACTTTGTTCTTTCACATCATGGCCATTTCCCCCTCATTGGTGATGTTAATTTTGCTCAGTCAGGGTGTTACCCAGCTTCTCCACTGTACAATTAATATTTTCCCCTTTGCAGCTTATAAGCAGGCTGTGGGAATACACTTTAAGACCGTGCAAGTACTTTGCTCTTCATTGAAAGGTTCCCTCTAAATTTAGCGTCCATTTATTTAATCATTCTTGCCTGAACCAGTTTTTGTTAAGATTTGCCAACTCTGCCACTCCCTCCACATTTACCCTTCTCCTTCATTCATTTATCTCATTTATTATCAGTGTCAACTCATGGATGCCAATTTTTTTCAATGGTTTATAATTGATTCCTGTCCTAAATAATTTTCATATTCGAATTGTCCCTTATTTGGCCAGTGGGAGCCTATTCAAGGTTGTTTCTCTGGGTATTTCTGAGGTCTCCCATCAATTTTTAAGCACTTCCTTATTTTCTGGCATAGCAGGATACTCTAGATTCATCTTGTTCCAGTCTGGGATTCAACCATTTCTCTACCAGCCCTGTTTTTTTTTTTAAGTAGGTAACGGTGTTAGAGACCAAGATCTAAGTGTGCTCATTGCTACTGGGGTGTCTTTGCTTCTAGGCCCTGCCAGCAGAGAGTTAGGCATTTGTTTTGGGCTCACGCTGACACCTGAAATTCCAGTCCAGCCCCATGGGGTTCTTCCTCACTTTCCCTCATCTCATATTTTTATTTCCCTTCTTCCAAACAGTAAGTACTCTGGCTCCCAACAACATTATTTACTCATTTGCTCAATTCTACAATACACCTAAAAATTTCAGAATTGCTTCACCCATACCACTATCAAAAAACCTACTAAGATGAGTTTAGGGTTTATTGGCAGTCCTGCCCCTTCCCCCGCAAGCGCGGGTATATAATCAAATAAGTTCAAAATTGTCCTGGCTTAGTTTTTTCCCCCTTTAGTGTGGTTGTGTTACTGAAGTAAGCCAACAAGTTTGATTCATTTGCTTTTAGTTCTTTTTTCTCTCCTCATACTTACTAACTTAATTTTTTGAAAATGTAGAACATCAGTATGCTTCTAAAACATCAAAACCATGCAAAAAGGTATACGCAGAGAAGTGTCATTCCCTTATTCCCTTTCCTGTCCAGGCTACCTTGTTCTCCCATCTCCTGTAGGTGATTGGCTTTGTTTTCCGATTTAGTCTTAGTGTCTTTATTTTTGTAAAGATAAGCCTGTGTGTGTGTGTGTGTGTGTGTATGTTATTTCCTCTTATACAAAATACAGCATACTGTATATACTCTTTTGCATTTTGTCTTTTCCGTCTAACAGTATGTTCTAGAAATGACTCCATATCAGGATTACTCCATATCAGATCATAGAGATCCTCCTTACTCAGACTTGTTTGTTTGTTTTATTTAAAGAGCTGCATAGTACTCCTTTTTTTGTGGGTACCATGGTTTTTTGTTTTGTTTTTTAAAAATATTTATTTGCACCAGGTCTTAGTTGCGGCATGCGGGATCTTTAGTTGTGGCATGCAGAATCTTTAGTTGTGGCATGTGGGATCTTTTTTTTTAGTTGTGGCATGAGGGATCTAGTTCCCTGACCAGCGATTGAACCCGGGCCCCCTGCATTGAGAGCACAGAGTCTTAACCACTGGACCACCAGGGAAGTCCTGTGGGTACCATAGTTTATTTAACCAGTTTCTTGTGTTTGCCATTTAGGTAGTTTCCAGTATTTTGCAGTTAAAAATACTATTGCAGTGACTAACCTTGTGCATGTGTATTTTTGTATTGTGGGAAGTGTATCTTCAGGATAAATTCCTTAAAAGGGATCACTTGCTGTGTCCAGGAGAAATGCATATGTAGTTTATTGCCAAATTTTTCTCAATAGGTGTTATTCCATTTTACATTCCTCCCAGTAGTGTGTGTGTGCACTTGTTTGCCCAGAGCCTCACCAGTAGAGTGTGTTGTCAGGTTTTGGATGCTACAGTATTTATGTGGATGAATCACATGAACCATCCCTTACAAAAGATTTATCTTTGTTTTTCTGCTTACAGAAGTGATATACGCTTGTTTTTAAAATTTCAGAATGAGGGACTTGCCTGGCGGTCCAGTGGTTGGGACTCTGCACTTCCACTGCAGGGGGCACAGGTTTGATCCCTGGTCGGGGAACTAGGATCCCACAAGCCGCGCAGTGCGGCCAAAAAAAAAAATGTTCAGAATGAAATACATGGTGTAAAAGTGGATGTTCCCCTTAATCTCATGTGAGAATAAAGCACTGAGATATAGTTTTCCTCAAAAATTTTTTGGCCTTATGTTAATCTGTGTATTACTATTCTTTATTTTTATGAATAGGATTATATCGTATGTTACTGTTTAACAGTTTATTTAATGTATTTCTGAAATCTTTACATATCAATACATATAGGTCTTCCTCACTCTTTTTAAAGGGCTTATAAGTATTTCATTATGTTGATATACCATATTTCTTTAAATTCTACGGAACCAAGTGAATTAGTTTTAATTTTTGCTGCGGTGAACTGTGCACTTCTTTATAAACACATCTGTACACACTTATGTGAATATTTCTGTTGAAAAAAATCCCTAGAAGTGGAATTGCTATGGCAAAGTCATGAATCCTTAATTTTAATTATATATCACCAAACTACTCCAAAATGGTTGTACGTATTTATCCTTATGGTGACCACACATGCAACTGTCCTAAACCAGCTCTCTGTGCTTCTCTGCTGTCTCAGTTGGGAAAGCCGCTGGAGGAGTGGTTGGAGAAGACGTTGCCTGGCAGTGACTGGACACCTAACGCCCGGTTCATCATTCGTTCTTGGCTTCGGGATGGCCTCAAGCCACGCTGCATAACCCGAGACCTCAAGTGGGGAACCCCTGTGCCCTTAGTAGGTTTTGAGGACAAGGTAAAAACGCTATGCTTTATTCATATCTCATATTATTCAGCCTTGGGATTGAAACCCTGGGCCAGCAGAACAGACTTGATTGTGTCTTGATTCAGTCTGAGGCTTTGGGTTGGCAAGGTTTTCCCAGTGTTCTTGCATCTTACTGTGTCTCCTCCCTCCTGACCCTCCAGGTATTCTATGTCTGGTTTGATGCCACCATTGGCTACCTGTCCATCACAGCCAACTACACAGACCAATGGGAGAAATGGTGGAAGAACCCAGAACAAGTGAGCAGTTCTTTGTTAGCCTGTCAAAGACCTGGGGAGGGTGCGTGTATAGTGGGGGTGGTTAGGGGTGGGTAGCTGATCTTTCTTGGGCCTTTGAAGAGGATGTCAGGAGCTCTGTCTCCCAATTATATTCATAGGTGAGCCTGTATCAGTTCATGGCCAAAGACAATGTTCCCTTCCACGGCTTAGTCTTTCCTTGTTCAGCCCTAGGAGCTGAGGACAACTACACTTTGGTCAGCCACCTCATTGCTACAGGTACCCTGGGAGATTGGAGAGGGGGATGTTCTTAGGGAATGAGGGCCAAGACAGTACTTGGAAGAAACTCCTGGAGAGGTGCTAGGTCTTGAGTTAGGAGTTGAGATGGAATAGGAAACAATTAGAACATGGAAGCTCAATGCAGAAAAAGGAAACAAGGGCTTCCCTGGTGGCGCAGTGGTTGAGAGTCCGCCTGGCGATGCAGGGGACGCAGGTCCGTGCCCTGGTCCAGGAGGATCCCACGTGCCGCGGAGCGGCTGGGCCCGTGAGCCATGGCCTATGAGCCTGCGTGTCCGGAGCCTGTGCTCCGCAACAGGAGAGGCCACAACAGTGAGAGGCCCGCGTACTGCAAAAAAAAAAAAAAAGAAAGAAAAAGAAAAAGGAAACAAGAACCTGAAGAGAGCAAAAGTCCAAAGCTAAATTTTGTAATGGGTAGAAGTAAACAGAAGACCAGAATGCAGAAGAAGGATCTCCCAAGTTCTGTGCAGGCCAGCTACTCTAGAACTGAGGTTGAGGGAGAGGAAAGAAGAGTTAGTGGGTCAGGGAGGAAGGACATGATTTTTTTTTTTTATACAGCAGGTTCTTATTAGTTGTTTTATACATATTAGTGTATATATGTCAATCCCAATCTCCCAGTTCATCCCACGAGGAAGGACATGATTTGAACAGATGGTTCTCATTCTCCTTCTCTGTCCAGAATACCTGAATTACGAGGATGGGAAATTCTCTAAGAGCCGGGGTGTAGGAGTGTTTGGGGACATGGCCCAGGACACAGGGATCCCTGCTGACATCTGGCGCTTCTATCTGCTGTACATTCGGCCTGAGGGTCAGGACAGTGCCTTCTCCTGGACAGACATGTTGCTCAAGAATAATTCTGAGCTGCTTAACAATCTGGGCAACTTCATCAACAGGTGGGACCTGGTGAGGGGTGAGAGTCAGCAGATGAGCCTGGGGTGGGGCTAGTAGGCCACGTATGCTTGGTGCAAGTTAGTTGTAGAGATGTGATTTAGCAGAGTTGGTCACAAAGTGAATTTTTGTGAATTATTTTCTTATTAATGTTCTTTGTAGAATTGGAAATGTGTTCTTTCCTAGCAAAAAGGTTCACTTGCAGACCACTGCAAAGTTTGGCTGAAGAAGGGTGTTATTTTAGCATAGGGGTAGGAGACTTCTGCTGTACTTTTCAGTTTTGTTACTTCAGGCTCACGTTCCATTATTGGTCCCTATCTCAGCTACTCTGCAACCTAAAGAAATATCCTCCATGGCTACACACGCTTTCAGGTTTGCTCATTAACCACATTGAACAGATAGTCCCTACTAGAGGATTTATTTGTTTGGTAGCAATTAATGCATATTTCAACGTGATCATTCTGAGTTTTTAACTTCTTAAAAATAAACGGTTGCTTAACTTTATTAGTTCCCTTTATATAAGGGATATCTGTATATAAAACGTCTGTTATGTGCAGACTCATATTCTTACGGGAGAGGGAGAATAAGGAATTAATTTGTTAAGTTTTGCCTTCCAGCTTGAGGGAGCCAGGTGGTTTCAGTTCTGAGAAAATGCAGAATTATGAAAATCATGTCAAATTTCTCTAAGGAGACTGGGCAGTAACTTCTCTTTTCTCTCCCCTCTCCTTCCCTCCTCCCATCCAGAGCTGGGATGTTTGTGTCTAAGTTTTTTGGGGGTTTTGTGCCTGAGATGGTGCTCACCTCTGATGATCGGCGCCTGCTGGCCCACGTCACCCTGGAGCTCCAGCATTATCACCAGCTGCTAGAGAAGGTTCGGTAAGTAGCTACACCTCTGTCTCAACTCAGTGATCTGCTGGCATGTTGAGAGCCCCATACTGGTCCCCCCAGAACCTTACACCTTGGCCTGCATCCTTCCTTCCCAGGATCCGGGATGCCTTACGCAGTATCCTCACCATCTCTCGCCATGGCAACCAGTACATTCAGGTGAACGAGCCCTGGAAGCGGATTAAAGGCAGCGAGGCTGACAGGTAGGTAAGGAGGTACGGTTGGCTCTAGGAATAAAGTGGCTGGTAGGCTATGTCCTCCTGGGGGTCGTGACTAATATCTTTTCTTCCTCAGACAGCGGGCAGGGACAGTGACAGGCTTGGCAGTGAATATAGCTGCCTTGCTGTCCATCATGCTCCAGCCTTACATGCCCACGGTTAGTGCTACCATCCAGGCCCAGCTGCAGCTCCCACCTCCAGCCTGCAGCATCCTGCTCACAAACTTCCTGTGCACCTTACCAGCAGGACACCAGATTGGCACAGTAGGTCTCTAGATTTGAAAGAGCCAGCTTCTCTCAAAATTCCTGCTTTTGCCAAGCAGCCTCTGGGGAGGGTCAGGGAAGAACTTAACTTTGGGCATGAGACTCTCATAGCTATTCGAACCGCTTCCCCACTCATCCCCACTCTTCACTAGGCTTGTTTCTAATACAAAGTCCTTAGTATTGGTTTACAAGCCCAGTGTTTTCTGTAGCTCACGTATCCTCACTGTCCTTCATGCCAGGACCCAAGGGGCAGGGAGAATACAAAGTAACCACTTCCTCAACACAAGGGGATAAAAGTATGTACACCTCTAAGCTTTTGCATCAACCTAGCATCATTAAATAGTTTAAATAATTTTTGACCCTAGTGAATGCTTTTTCTGGATTCTTTACTGAAATCAGCAGGTATTTGCTCAGTGTTACACTCTATAAAAGTTTTTTTTCTAGACCACTGAGTTCCTAAATGTCGAAGTTGGGGTGGAGAGGCCCTCTATATAGTCTGGTAGAGTTTATACCTAATCAGTGAATGATCCTGGAATTCTTTTTTTCACAGGTCAGTCCCTTGTTCCAAAAACTGGAAAATGACCAGATTGAAAGTCTGAGGCAGCGCTTCAGCGGGGGCCAGGTGAGAAAGCTAAAGACTGTGCCTCACCCACCAACAGTTAGTATCCTCCAGTAGCCCTCACTCATCCCTCTTTCCATCTATTGGCCCTGCTGCTTCCTCACTTCATTTTTCTTTCCTGTCTTAGCTAGAAGAGTCCTTGTCATTAAAGGTAATCACTTTCCCCCTGAGATGTTATATAAAACTTGAGGTCGGGGGATGTATATGGTAGCAGGTGCTAACTCTGTTGTTGATCTCAAGGCAAAAGCATCCCCCAAGCCAGCAGCTGTAGAGACTATGACAACAGCTGGACCACAGCAGATACAAGTGCTGATGGATGAAGTGACCAAGCAGGTACGGAGCTTAAGCCCTATGGGAGGCTGGAAAAGCTGAATCCTAAATAGGTCGTTTCTGGTCTCACTGTTGTGATTCCCCCATCCCCTCTTCTCTTAGGGCAACATTGTCCGGGAATTGAAAGCACAAAAGGCAGACAAGAACCAGGTTGCTGCAGAGGTGGCTAAACTCTTGGATCTGAAGAAACAGTTGGCTCTAGCTGAGGGGAAACCCCTTGAAACCCCTAAAGGCAAGAAGAAAAAGTGAAAGTGAGAACTTGGCTCCTAGAAAGTCACTTTAATGGATGTGGACAGTAATAAATAAATGTACAATCTCTATATACATGCCGAGACCCTCTCCTGTCATCTACCCTAAGTTTTCCCCCTACTGAATAGATGGGGGTGGAAGGGGTCCATCGTTGGCACTGGTGAGAAGGTGGTCAGTAGATACTTCCAGGAAGGGTCGGAAGTGGCCCGAGGGAGAAGTGCTGGTCCCAGCCGCTCATGCTTGGTGCACATTAACCATCCGGTCAATCAGGGCTCGGCGAGTCGCCTCCACTTCCCTGGTCAGGCGCTCGATTTCCTGCTTGAGCCGTTCGTTCTCTTCAGCTAGCTGTGCCATTTTTCTTTCGTTCTCTTGTTCTTTCACCTTCATGCGTTGTTTTCCAGCCCGTGCCGGGGACTGGCCACTGTGTTTCCGTTTCCTGGGTCTTTCTTGGTCTTCCTCTTCTTCCTCCTGAGCCAGGGAGCTCTGACTGGAATCCGGAGAGCTGGGGCTCTGGGAGGTGCGCGTGACCGCTGCTCGTCCTGGCTCCTCGGTCAGCCAAGCCAGGGAGGTGGGGTCAAGAGTGGTGAAGGTTTTTGGTTCTTCCTTCAAAGGAATGAGGAAAGGCAGAGTAGGTGTTAATTAGCTGAGAAGGGACGGGCAGCCCCCGTCCCCCCCGTCCCCCGCCCAGCGTTAGGCCTAGCATTCTTACCTCCTCGTTTCCAGGGGGTGAGACATAGGTACCCCCATTTTCATCTGAGGACAGCACCTCCTGCAAGTCCTCATACCAGGCTTCCAGCTCCCAGCTGGACAGTGTCCCGAAGGAGAAAGGCAGTGACTCAGCTGCCATCTCTGTGGCTGGATCAGGCTCTGGGAAAGGACATAGTCAGGATAGTGGGTGCGGGAAGAAGCTCCACAAAGCCGTCAGTCTACGGGTTGGCACACTGGCCTGCTGCCTGTTTTGGTCGATAAAAGTTTATTGGAACACAGCCACATCCATTTATTTACATACTGTTTACGGCTGCTTTCATGAGACAACAGCAGAGATGCATAGTTGTGACAGAGACTATTCTGTGTGGCCCTCCACGTCTAAAATACTTACTGTCTGACCCTTTAAAATTTACCAACCCCTGATCTAGAATGATATTCTGTCTTTGCTTTTGCCCAGCACATGAAGAAGCAAGTGCCTGGATGTGCATTCTTATGGGTTCCTAGTAAAAGTCTTCGGCCCCCCCTTGGGGAACTCCACTGGTTGTGTCCACCATCTGTGCTCCTTTCTCCTCCTGTGTGGGGAGCTTGGGCAAACAGTCCTTGGGTCAGTCTAACCTTGGGGACGGAGGTGTGGTGAGACCTCACCTGACTGCTCACTCAGGGCCAGCTTTCAATTAGGACATACTCTAAGAATAGTGATTTGGTCACCTTGTTAGGGGCAGGTCAGGAGGATGGATGTGGCCTAACAGCAAAAGCCTGCTCAGATTCAAACTGTCCTCTCCCACCTTCTCTAGGTGTTTTCATAATTTCTTAGGGTCCCAGTAAAGGGGGCCTAAACAGCAATTCTTAGGAGCTGGTTTTGGGAAAGGGTTGGTTAAGTTTACCTGCTTTCAGGTGTGGTGATGTATGAAGATACACTTCCTTCTGGAACACTGTGGGGATCAAAGATAAATGTTAGCCATTTCTGGAAGCGGGGAGAGAGGCAGGTTCTTTTATCTCCAGCTTCCTACTGCTCCTTCCTTACTTCTTGTCTTATAGAGTATAGTTAGTTATTGGTCCCTGTAGCCATTTCTAAGGACAGAGAAGAGCCTGACTTCCTTTATTTTTAGTTGCTGACATTTGTAGTCCTGATTACATAATAGCAAAATCCTGGCCAACTCAGCTTTCTCTAAATTTAAGGCAGTCCTCAAATCTGCCAGGGTAAGGACTGGACTACAGGGAAGGGAACAAAATCAAGTGGCATTTTCCTAATTCCATTCCCACACTGACATCCTCCAAATGTGTATTTCCAGTCTAGACCTCTCCTGGGACCTCCAGCTTTAACTGCTTACTTGCCATTCTCTTTTTGGATATCTAATATGCATCTCAGACTTAACGTGTCCAAAGACAAACTCCTGCTAATCTTCTCCTTCCAAGGTCTTTCCCATCTTGGTATACAGCAACTTTAGTTGCTTGAGCCAAAAACCTTGGTATCATCCTTGATTCCTCTCCTCTCACACCCCACAATCCAATCCAAACCACCAGCAAAACTTCTTGAGTCATTCTTCAAAACCCCAGAATCTAAACACGTCTCACCAATTCCGCTGTTTCTAATCTAGATCAAGTTACTATCATCTCTCGGGTGACTGCAGAAACCTCTTGACTGCAGGTCTCCCAGTTTCTGCTGCAACCCCTCCCAGAGTCTATTCACAACAGCCCCCAAAGTGAGTCTTTTAAAACTTAAATCAAGGGCTTCCCTGGTGGCGCAGTGGTTGAGAGTCTGCTTGCCGATGCAGGGGACACGGGTTCGTGCCCTGGTCCAGGAAGATCCCACGTGCCGCGGAGCGGCTGGGCCCGTGAGCCATGGCCACTGAGCCTGCGCGTCTGGAGCCTGTGCTCCGCAACAGGAGAGGCCACAACAGTGAGAGGCCCGCGTGCCGCAAAAAAAAAAACAAAAACAAAAAAACTTAAGTCAGGCTGTGTCATTCCTCTATTCAAAACCTTCTCATTTCACACATATTAAAAGCTAAAGTCCTTAAAATGGCTTAGAAGGCTCTCCACAATCTGCTCTTTCCTTGTTCTGTTTTTCTCATTGACCACTCTCCGTCTTGCTCACTCTAGTCCAGCCAACTGGCCTCCTGTTCCCTAAAGATACTATGCATGCTCCCACCTTAGGACCTCTGCTCTTGCTATTCCTTCTCCTGGAAAGCTCTTCCTTCCACATACCACATGGCTTACTGCCTTGCCTATTTTTAGGTCTTTCATTTAAATATCACCTCAGTGGGGGAATCCCTGACCACCCAGTGTAAACTGTAACCTCCACACAGCATTCTCTACCCTTCCATGCTTTAGTTTTTTTCTATGGCACATATTTGCTTACTGTATGCCTCTTCCCACTGAAATGTAAGCTCTGTGAGAGGAGAGATTTTTTTCTCTCTTTTTCATGGATAAATGCTGGGCCCCAAACTTAAGCAGCATAGTACGTGCTGGTTAAGTATTTGTTAGGAATCAATGGATAAATCTCCCCAATCTCTCATAGGGAAAGGAGGACGAAGTCCAGAGGCAGAGCAGCAGCTGCCTATCCCTGGGGACTGTAGACGCAATATCGTCCTCGGTGCTTCTGTACAGGGCTGTCCTCCCTGGGGAACCCTCCTTGCTTTCCAGTGTGTGGGACATAGCTTTCATCAGCAGTGGAGCCCCGGGCCAGAGGGCTGCAGAGCCAAGCAGGGGGCTGACCTGATGCAATGGTTACACAGAGATTAGCTGGAGACAGGACAAGGGGAAAGAGGCAAGAACCAATCCCAGGGGAAGGACAGTCCACTGGGGAGACCTCCAAATGGCTTCCTACACTTAAAAGATCCAGGATGCTCTTTTCTGCAGAAAGCTTAGGGACCTCTGGGGAAAAGGAAAACTCATCTCTGCTCCCCGTCCATCGACACCCCTCTTCCCAAAGGCTTGTGTCGGTCTCTTTTAAGATTCTCTCCTCTGCAAGGGTGCAGAAAGAATGTCCTGTGGAGGGTCCAAAAGCCCCATCTATTGACGTGGCTATGCTGGCCCTGAGACGCTGCGGCTGAGACAGGATTGGGGGTGGGGTGGGGGAGGACGCTAGTGGCAAAGTGGCGGCAGCGGCCTGAACCACTGTCAACCAGCCTTCTCGGCGCGGGGATGTGTCCTGTTGCCCCGCCTCCCACCCGGCAGGCCTAACGAGGAGGCCTGGGGTCTGCAACGGGAGAGAAAAAATCTTCCTAGGGCAGCTGGGGCCCCTTCCCTGAACAGCACAAAGTAAGGCCTATGCTCTGGGCAGTGGTGGGATGCTGCTGTCGTGCGAAGGAAGAGGGGTCTGTAAGCACTACTTCTGAATGAAGGCTTCTCATCCCTCCCCCGGACGGTCACTTCACTTCATTGCGGAGGGCGTGGGACCACATCCTTAAGAGCGGATGCCCTAACCTTAAGGGGACAACTGGTGTTCACGAGGATGGGAGGGTAAAAGGTAGATGGGGGAATCAGTACTCGCCTCTCTCCTCAGGTTCCGGCTCTGATTTTGGCTCTGTCGCTGCCACCCGCTCATCTTCAACATGATACACCCTACGCCTTAGACTCAAGCCTCTGACCCGGATAGCGCGGAGCTGAGATCTTTTAATAGGGCCTTGCCCTCCTCTCCGGGGGCGGATCCAGAAGCCTACCAATCATAAAGCGGCACGCCGGCATTGGCCCCGCCTCATACCTTGCATCCGCCACTCAGGAGCCCCCAAGGCACCGCCCCCATCGCTCCCTCCCGCTTGGGGGTCGACTTAGTGTTGGACCCGGAAGTGGCTTTGGGTCACGAGGCTTCGCGGAGGAGGTGAGTCATGCGCGCGCGCGGAGGGGAGAGCTGGCGGGGGAGGGGAGGAAAGGGGGGCGGGGATGATGCAATGTTTGGCAACCGGTGTCTGTGCGCGCACGCGCAGGGCACTACAAGGGTGGTGGGAGGTGCGGGGGGGGTGGGGGAGAGGAAAGAGGGCGGGGCGCCAGCTCGCGGCACCCAACGGCCCCAACAGCGCTCAACCGTGGTTGCCCCTAGGCTGCGGTGTGAAGCCTTACTGCAGGTTGTCTCCCTCAAGAGCTCTTGTTCCGCCCACCTGACTTGAGCCCCAGTTTTACCTCCTCCACAAGAGACTCCCATTTTCTTTGCCCTTCATCCCCTCCCAGCTAATGGACACAAGGTCTTTTAAACCTCCGTCCTTTGAAAATTTGCATCCAACCACCAGGGTTGTTTGCATCTTCTTGAGTCTTCCTAAAGGGGTCCTCTCTTTTAGCTCCCTGGCTCCCTCAAAAGAGGCCAAGTAACTTGAATCTCCTTGGTAGTCATCTTCAGCTCCTCCTCGCTGAAGAGCACCCTTAAACTCTTATCTTTATAAAGTTTTTGATGAGCCCTTGGCATGCCAGAATTCATGTTCTTTGCCGGGTGGCCCCGATTCCCACTCTTTCCCTTATCACCTTCCCCCGTGGTGCTCTGGTGCCCTTCACCAAAGATCAGGCCCACCCTTTTCAGTGTACCAGACCTACAAGTCCTGTGACTCCCTGCTGTGAGGAGCTGGGCATAGGCCTCCTGCTTTCTAGGTGTTTGGGCTACAGTAGGGCTGTGTTGCCTGGAACACTGCGTGCACATGAGCGCACGACTGCCTTGGACTAGGTTGTCAGGAGCCCAGATTCTAGCCTCAGCGGTCCCTCACTTGCCCAGGGATCCCAGGCCTGCCTGCCACCTAATCTCCCCGTGCTTCGCCGTTCTTGTTAGTAAATAAAAGATAACGAGTTATGGAAGTAAAATGAGAGAATTATGAACTTGGAGGCAGCTTGAACAAAAGTGAAAAGCACCGTGGAAAATGCAAAGTATTTTTCTAGTGCCATTAGGTAGAAAACAGAGGCCATATGGTGGCCTGTTACATATCCTGTCATACCCTCATGGGGGCAGCCGGAGTTTGTCCTAAGTAGAAACTGTCAACAAGGCTGGTTGTGGCTGGGTGGCAGCTTCAGGCGGTGGTGTGACGGTGACAGGTCTTTGGCCAGGCCTGCACCATTGCTCCAGAGCTCCATTTCTCCTTCTGTAAATGGGGGTGGGGGTGGGTTGGAGCAGATGGTCTCTCCTGGCCCGAAGACATGACCAGGTTGTCAGTGACAGGCAGAGGTCATGTGACTTGACAGGCCGGGGTCGTGTTGTGACTTGTTGACCTGGGGAGGCGGGTCAAGTCCCAGCACACTACCCGGGAAGCCTTTGGGGGCGGGGCAGGGCAAGTCGCGACTTTCATCTTTTGGGGCCGGTTCCTCCCGGACCTGGCATTCCTGGCTACCCCAACAGATTGTGGCTTCGGAAGGGGCCCCTCCCGGGGGAGGGCTGGGATTGGCCACCAGTGGCCTGGGAAGAGGCTCGGATCCTTCCGCTGAGGCCGGGGGGGCGCGGGGGGGTGGGGCCCGCGTGGGGTGTTTGTTCTCTTGGGGATTAATGGGGGGTTGTGGGGGAGGGGTAGGCGCGCTCCCGCATGCGCACTGCGGCCCCTCCAGTTGGCTCGTCCTTGTCCGCTGGGCGGGGGCCCGGCCCCGCCCCTCTCCCGTCCGGGCAGCGGCGGCGGCAGCGGCGGCGGTGGCGGCGGCAGCGACGGCGGCGGCGGTAGCAGCCTGCGCGGTGCCTTCTGGGAACGGAATCCCCAGGGCTGCCCCTGGCCCCCATGGCGCATGCGCGGGAGGCCGCTCGGTGATCCGCGGCGGCGGCAGCGGCGCTTCCTGCTAGGACCGGCCGGGGCCGTACCGGAGGCTCGGGCTCCACCGACCCTCCTCCCACTCCCTCCCACTCACCCTCTGGGCCGCGACTGCGCAGGGCGGGGCCGGCCGAACCATGGGCCGCGGTGAGTGCAGGGCCCGGCCCCCCCACCCCGCCCCTCCCCCTCCCCCTCCCTTCCCCTCCCCTCCCCTCCTCTCCCCTCCCCTCCCGTCCCTACCCTCTGCCCCCTCCGCGTCCTCTCGGCCCCTTTCCCTGGCCCCATCCCCATTCCCCCGCCCTCACCTGCCCCCACCGTTTTTCCCTCTCACTGCTTGACTTTTGCCTTCTTCACCTCCTTCCCCTCAGTGCTTCGCCCACCCTCCGCCCGCCCTCTCCCCAAGTTCCTTCCTACTTCGTGCGCCTTCCCCTCCTCCCCAAGCCGAGGGAAGCAGGCTGGGTGACAGGCGCCTTGTTACGAGAGGGAAAGTTTAGAAGCCGCCAGTGTGGGGTGGGAGCGATGGTAAGGTTGGAGAGGATACTTGCAGGTTTGGGGGGCGTCCCCATGTACATCAGAGGAGAATTCTTCTTGGAGGTAGTTTGAAGCCAGTGGGACAGGAGGTGCTGAATCCCCTTGCCTTAGGCTTGGGGGAAAATTGGGAGTTTCTGAGAATCGTGGGAGAAGACCCAAATGAACTAGATCAGTGATTGTCTAGTGGAGCCAGGCATGGGGGGAGTTATGCTGGTACCACCCCAGCGGGCAGTTGGGCAATTGCCTGGTGACCTGTGGGGCAATCTACTTTTTATATGATCTTCCTGAGGGGGAGGGAACAACAGGGGCCAGACTCTCTGGGAAACTTCCTAGTGGCCTGGTATTATAGGAATTAGCCCACACTCTTGGCTGAAGGTTTCTCTCCTTGGTGGGACAAAGGGGCCTTATCCTTTATATGCCTAGGGATTGGGCTGTGATTCCTTGGTCCCTGGAAGCTGAGGCTTTGACCCTCTGGTCCCTAGGGACTGGACATGGAAAGGATGGTTGTGGACTCAGCCAGCAGATCCCTGAGATCTTTATGGGTACTTACCTCATATTATTAAGGATCTTTCCCTTGAGAGTTTCCTGGGCTGTGGTACTTCCCTAGTTTGGGCAGATTCCTGACGGTCCCTCCTCTCTCCTGTGTTGCAGGTGTGGGCTAAGCCGGCGGCCCCGGCTTTAGACTGGACCCCACAATGTTTGCAGAGATGTTCAGGTAGCCATGGTGGGATGGCAGAGGGTTCCCCCTCATTCTCTCTCCCAGCTCTCCGAGGGTTTCCCCTTGCCTCCGAGTCCTCTTGAGTCTCCCCACACCTTTGCTTTTCTTAAGTACTCCCTCAGGTACCCAGCCCAGTTTAATCCTCCTAACGCCACATGGGTGTCTGTGTTATCAGGCACGTGGGAGCCGATTACACACAATGAATGGGGGCAATGAGAGCAGTGGAGCAGACAGAGCTGGGGGCCCTGTGGCCACATCTGTCCCCATCGGCTGGCAGCGCTGTGTTCGAGAGGGTGCTGTGCTCTATATCAGGTATGACTCCCCAGAATTCCCCAGTTTCTATCCCCAGGCCCTTCAATTGCCTGAGTTTTCTCCCATTCCCTCCTCTCAAAGCCCAGATTGCTGGTGCCCTGTTGGCTCTCCTCTGTTCCTCCTCCTTCCTCAGCCTTTTTGCTCTCTTTGTCTCTGGCCCTTTGCATTTCTTCTCTCTGTCTTTTCCTTACTCTGCCCTTCCTAGGAAGGTCTTTGACTCATGAACTGTTCTTTAAGAGTCTCTCCCAATTCAGTGTCAACTAATCCCATACTCTCTGACCCTGTCCTCTCCCAGCCCAAGTGGCACAGAGCTGTCTTCCTTGGAGCAAACCCGGAGCTACCTCCTCAGCGATGGGACCTGCAAGTGCGGTCTGGAGTGTCCACTCAATGTCCCCAAGGTCAGAGTGGTGAGGGGAGCCAGCGAGTATAGCGATAAGCCGAGAGACTTAATGCAAATCACTGACTGTGGTAGCGCTTCTCACAGATTCTGTTCCCTCAGGGTCCCTGTCCATGCTTCCACCTTGCAGGTTTTCAACTTTGACCCTTTGGCCCCGGTGACCCCGGGTGGGGCTGGGGTGGGGCCAGCATCAGAGGAGGACATGACCAAGCTGTGCAACCACCGGCGGAAAGCCGTTGCCATGGCAACTCTGTACCGCAGCATGGAGACCACCTGCTCACACTCTTCTCCTGGTGAATCTTTTCCACTTTACAGAGACTGAGGAAAACTTAAGGGCCTGGAAGAGGGATGGTGGGAGGAGCTTTGTGAGAGGGAAGCAAGGAGAAGGGTGGAGTGGGGAGCTGCTTGGTGAGAGGAGGGTACAGGGAAGCTGGGGATTTATGGGAGAAGGGATGGAGAAGACAAAAGAAAGTTCTTGGAAGGGGAGCCACAAGTTGATCCTTTGTTTCTCATTTATTGCAGGAGAGGGAGCGAGCCCCCAAATGTTCCACACTGTGTCCCCAGGGCCTCCCTCTGCCCGCCCTCCCTGTCGAGTTCCTCCTACAACTCCGCTTAATGGGGCTCCTGGCTCCCTTCCCCCAGAACCACCTTCAGTTCCACAGGCTTTCCCCCCTCTAGCAGGCCCTGGGGGGCTCTTCCCACAGCCAAGGCTTCCCGACCCAGTCCCCTCTGGAGGCAGCAGCAGCCCTTGTTTCCTGCCAAGGGGCAATGCCCCCTCTCCAGCTCCACCTCCTCCACCTGCTATCAGCCTCAATGCCCCCTCATATAGCTGGGGAGCTGCTCTCCGATCCAGCCTGGTGCCCCCTGACTTGGGCTCTCCTCCAGCCCCCCATGCCTCCTCCTCACCACCTTCTGACCCTCCTCTCTTCCACTGTAGTGATGCCTTAACACCCCCTCCCCTGCCCCCAAGCAATAATCTCCCTGGTCCCCCTGGCCCCCCTGGTCCTGCCACTCAGCCACCAGTGTCTTCAGCCACTATGCACCTGCCCCTGGTCCTGGGGCCCCTAGGAGGGGCCCCCACGGTGGAGGGGCCCGGGGCACCCCCCTTCCTTGCTAGCAGCCTACTCTCTGCAGCGGCCAAGGCACAGCACCCCCCTCTCCCCCCTCCCAGCACTTTACAGGGCCGAAGGCCCCGTGCCCAGGCGCCCTCAGCTTCCCACTCCTCCTCATCACCCCGCCCCTCTCAGCGTCGTCCCCGCCGCCCCCCAACTGTACTGCGATTGCTAGAAGGGGGAGGTCCTCAAGCCCCTAGACGGAGCCGCCCTCGGGCCCCCGCTCCCGCCCCACAGCCTTTTCCTCTCCCTGAGCCCTCCCAACCGATTCTCCCTTCTGTGCTGTCCCTGCTGGGACTCCCCACCCCTGGCCCTCCCCACTCTGATGGAAGCTTTAACCTTTTGGGGTCAGACGCACACCTTCCTCCTCCCCCAACCCTCTCCTCAGGGAGCCCTCCCCAGCCCAGGCACCCCATCCCGCCCTCCCTGCCTGGGACCACCAGTGGCAGCCTCAGCAGTGTGCCAGGTACGTGAGTGTGATGGAGCCCTTCCTCCCTTCGGGTGGAGAGAGACAGCCAAGGCATTTACGGAGAATTGAGAGAGCTCTGTGGTGGTTTTCTGGGTTGGGGGCAGGGAGGTTGGATTCTTTGGACGCTGGGAGGAAGGACCTCCCTTGAGCTGAACCTCTCTTTTTCTTTGCAGGTGCCCCTGCCCCACCAGCTGCCTCCAAAGCCCCCCTAGTCCCTAGCCCTGTGCTTCAAAGCCCATCCGAAGCGCTCGGGATGGGGTCGGGCCCAGCCTGCCCTCTGCCTCCCCTGGCTGGTGGGGAGGCTTTCCCGTTCCCCAGCCCCGAGCAGGGCCTGGCACTGAGTGGAGCCGGCTTCCCGGGGATGCTAGGGACCTTGCCTCTCCCTCTGAGTCTGGGGCAACCTCCGCCTTCTCCATTGCTCAGCCACAGTTTATTTGGTGTGCTGGCTGGGGGAGGGGGACAACCTCCCCCGGAGCCCCTGCTACCCCCACCAGGGGGACCTGGCCCTCCCCTAGCCCCAGGCGAGCCCGAAGGGCCTTCGCTTTTGGTGGCTTCCCTGCTTCCACCACCCCCCTCAGACCTTCTTCCACCCCCTTCCGCACCCCCTAGCAACCTCCTTGCCTCCTTCCTGCCCCTGTTGGCCCTGGGCCCCACAGCTGGGGATGGAGAGGGATCTGCAGAGGGAGCCGGGGGTCCGAGTGGGGAGACATTTTCAGGTTTGGGAGACCTGCCCCCCTTGCTGTTCCCCCCACTTTCAGCCCCCCCCACCCTCATAGCTTTAAATTCTGCGCTGCTGGCTGCCAGCCTGGATCCCCCGTCAGGGGCGCCCCCCCAGGTGAGGATGAGGATGAGTGGGTGGGACAGAACCAGAGGTAGAATCAGAGATAGGAGCTGGGAATCAAAGGCTTTCAGTTTCATGTCTGAGCTCTTCCTCAGGGTCTTTGGGGAGGGCTTAATTCTTGGCTGGGGGTAGGATGGCTGCAACAGCTGGGTCTGTATTTAATAAACATGGCCTACTTCATGTGAGGCTTCAGTGGGATTGTACATATGAAAGTACTCTAAACTTATTGAATACTTTACACATGTAAATGTAATAACTATTCTTTCTCCTTAGCCCTGTGTCCTGAGTGCCCCCCAACCTGGACCACCTACCTCCAGTGTCACCACGGCAACTACTGACCCGGGGGCCTCCTCTCTGGGCAAGGCCCCCTCCAACTCAGGGAGACCCCCCCAACTCCTTAGCCCTCTGCTGAGTGCCAGCCTGCTGGGTGAGTCTGAGGGAAGACTCTGGTGTGGGAGAGAAGAAAGGAAGCAGAAAAATTGAGAGTAGAGGCTGGATGAATTAGGGAAGAAAGTCTCTGACCACCGGGTAAAGGCTAAAAGAATAATAGGGTCTGCTCAGCCTAGCTGGTTGGCCTAGGGAGACCCTTGACTTTACAATTCCTCAACAGGTGACCTGTCTTCGCTGACCAGCAGCCCTGGAACCCTCCCCAGTCTGCTGCAGCCTCCTGGCCCTCTTCTCTCTGGCCAGTTGGGGCTGCAGCTCCTCCCTGTGGGGGGAGCTCCTCCACCCCTCTCAGAGGCTTCTAGTCCCCTAGCCTGCCTGCTACAGAGTCTCCAGGTGAGGGTATGGGTGTGGGTGTGTTTGTTAGGGAGAGAAGTTTTTCCCAAACTGGAAGTATACACATTTTGAGTTACAGTAGCAGAGGGACTGCATTTGAGACTGACTGAGATTTTGTTTTGTCTGCAGATCCCTCCAGAGCAGCCAGAAGCCCCCTGTCTGCCCCCTGAGAGCCCCACCTCAGCCCTTGAACCGGAGCCTGCCCGGCCTCCCCTCAGTGCCTTAGCCCCACCCCACGGTTCTCCCGACCCCCCAGTCCCTGAGCTGCTCACTGGGAGGGGGTCAGGGAAACGGGGCCGGAGGGGAGGAGGGGGACTTAGGGGCATTAATGGTGAGGCCAGGCCAGGCCGGGGCCGAAAGCCTGGCAGCCGGCGGGAGCCTGGCCGACTGGCCCTCAAGTGGGGGGCACGTGGTGGCTTCAATGGACAAATGGAACGGTCCCCAAGAAGGACCCACCACTGGCAGCATAATGGGGAGCTGGCTGAAGGGGGTGCTGAGCCCAAGGATCCATCCCCTTCTGGGCCCCATTCTGAGGACCTTAAGGTGAATGCAGAGTGATGGTGGTCTGGGCACAAAGACTCTGAGGAAAGGTTGAGGCCAAGGCGCCTTCTCCTAACTTTTCCTACACACACAGTCTGTCTTTTCTCAGGTGCCCCCAGGGGTAGTCAGAAAGTCTCGTCGTGGCCGCAGGAGAAAATACAAGTGAGTATTGGGCCCACCACAATACCGGCCTTTCCCCACATCTTTTTGGGTTTATAGAAATAGCTCAAGAGTGACTTGGCTTTCAGAAAGGCAGATACTTGCTTGAAGATGAATAAGGATATTACGCCTTTACTATCCAAACGTAGAAAGTTTCCCACCCAAACTCTGAAATTCACCTGGTGCTTGGGGAGGTGTTCCTGATCATCTGTGCCCCTTATTGCAGCCCTACCCGGAACAGCAACAGCTCCCGCCAAGACGTTACCTTGGACCCCAGCCCCACAACCCGCGTAAGTGTGCGTCCCTGTGTGGGTGGGTGCGGGTGCGAGTGCGTGTACGGGGTGAGGCAGGAGGAGAAGGTCAGTGGGAGTGGGGAGAAAATAAAGGACTTCCTGATACCTAGCTGTTTGATCACTTCTTTCAACTTCCCCTCTTGTATAGGCGGCTGTCCCTCTGCCTCCCCGGGCCCGCCCTGGCCGTCCTGCCAAAAACAAGAGGAGGAAACTGGCCCCATAGCAGCCATACCTGGAGCTGGATCTGACCCTGACTGGGGAGAGCTGAGTGCTGAGCCTTGGGAGCCCCTGCCAGCCACGTGCACCTGTGGACAGTGGGTGGGGGCACTACTCCCCACTCAGAGCACAAATGCAACCCCTTCCCCACAATCCCATCCTGAGCCATTGCAGGGGGTAGGGAGGTCACCCCCTCCCCCCCAAAGCCATGTCACTGAAAAGGCCTGGGGGGGGTATATGGCCCTCTCCCCACCAGGCTAAGGGGAACACCCCTTTCCCCAGGTCTTTTATTTGTTTAAGTTATTTTTGCACAAATGACTCTTTTATATTTAATTCGACTTCATTGCCTCCCTTCTCGAAGCCAGCAGGCTCAGTTTACAAACCTGTGAGCTACTGTTGGCTGCTGCCCTCCTTCCCAGTGAAAGGTACAAAGCAATAAGCATCATGCACCCTCCCCTCACCCCTACAACACCCCTCTGCCTCTGGCTCAGGTTGCTCAAAGCACAGATCCCTTCTTACCCCTGTCCCCAGGTTTGAAACACATAGCCTCATTTCAAGGTGTAGCCAGCTTCCCTCTACTTTCCTCTGGGATATAAAAAGGGGGTAAGGGGGCAAAGAGAGCCGTCTGGGTCTCTCCTCCCATACACACTACACTGCCCCTTCTCCCCCCGTCAAAACGCTCAGAGACGTTGTGACGATGCGACTGAGGATTATGCAACGTGGTCCAGCCGGAGCGGCCAGCATGACCAGCTGTCCAGGGGCTGCCTCCTGCCTTTTCTTTTGTAAAGACAAGACCTTTGGGAGTTTTAATTCTGTTTTGTACTTGCCCTTTGGGGCCTCCACTGCTTTTCTATGGGAGACACTCTTAATTTAACAGATGAGAATATTTTGAAACTCTGGCTCTGACTCTGTCCTCATTTTTTCCTTAGTTCTTTTGTAAGAACAGGTTACAATTTAAATCCTTCTCTTGTAGTAGAGAGTGGCTTAGACTGTCTATTACACTGTGAATGTCTATCTCTCTAGTGCTGCCTCTTCCCCAGGAAACAGCAGAGGCCACACAGAGTACAACAGCATTTAATGGTCAGAAACAGTTGTACAGTATTACAATCAGTCACAGAAGCTGTGCTGGAGGACAGGATCCAATCCTTCCCCACACCAGGCAAAGCAGTATTGGACAGGAGCTGGCATGTGGCTGGGCCCACGTCCTCATCCCCGTGGCCTGAGGGGAGACCACCATCTAATATCCCCCCGGTTCCACTACTCTTCAGAGGAGGGGTGTAAGCCCCACATGCAAGAAGAACCCCTTGCCCCCAGTGTCAGATGGGATGTGAGAGTTATGATAAAGGGGAAACCCTGTGTAAGGTGTTAACGGAGTTCAAAGGGGTAGGGATTACCCCTGTTCTCCATCTCCCAAAGGTGCTCACTTTCCCAGTTTCTTCATCCGTTCATCAATGTTGGCAAAGTTCCGCTCAACTGTGGACAGGTTATCACGCATCGTTGTCTGCACCTAGAAAAGTGACAGAGCTATTTTACTCTTTGTCAGGTTCGGGTGCTTACCTGAATGAGGACCTGAAGAAATTCTCTTACAGAAGGCAAAAAAGATATGGAGGGGCATTCCCTGGTGGTCCAGTGGTTAGAACTCAGCACTTTCACTGCCAGGGCCCCGGTTTGATCCCTGGCTGGGGAACTAAGATCCCACAAGCCACACGGCGTGGCCAAATTAAAAAAAAAAAAAGAAACGGAAACAAGTTGATGGGCCCCAGAGCGGGAAGGTTATTGCACCAGTTTCCAGGCTGCCCTGGAATACCGTGGACCGAGCACAGGGTCTGCCAAGCAGGCAGGCTTCTTAAGAATTCCCATCCTAACTTTAACCAGAACAGCTCTTTTATCTGTTTTATGTAATGAGGAACAAGTAAGATTTTGTTGACATGAGGGTTTCACAGGTCCAGTTTCAGAAAACTGCTCTGGAGGAAGAACATACACCAAGCACTTTAATTTATCTTGATGGTCCTATGATACAAGACAACTTTAGTGCTTCTCCCAGCTCTGAGAACAGTGCCCCCAACAGAAACCGAGGACTCGCTATGTGCTGGGCACTGCTAAGAGAATGAAGAAAGAGGCGAGGCTCACTGCCCAGCATCAGGAAGGAAGTGGCAGAATCAGGTGGGAGCCCAGCTCCTGATTTCAAAGCCCATGTTCCATCCGATGTGCTGTGCTCAGAAGCACCTGGTTTGAGGACCCAGGGAGGGTAAAACTAAGCTGTGACTACAGAGCGAAGGGGTAGCTTTTATAGGAAAAACAGGTTTACTGAACTCTTAACAATTCACTCATATTATTTCACCTAATCCATAAAACTCTGAGGTAGGTATAATTTTCCAGATGGTAAGATGGAGGTTCATAGATTAAATAAGTTGTCAAACGTCCCACAACCATGGAGAAACAGTATGGAGACTCAAACCAAGCCCCTGCCATACCACCATGCCACCAAATGGGCTAAGGCAGAACCCTATGTAGATGAAGCTGGAGAACCTAGCCTGTGTGTGCTGGGGAAGGGAAGTAGCCGGCCAGTAAAGGGGCACACACCTGGGTCAAGAGAGTGGCGCTGTCCTTGAGGGAACAAGCGATCATCTGCTGTGTGGTATCCAAGTGCGTCATAAGCTGACCAAACTGCACGGCTGTGAAAGAAGGCCAGAACGGTATGTGTGGCGTTAGAATCCAAGACCAGAGGGGAAGGGAACAAAAGCTGCCCACTTTCTAATTCCTCTTAGCACCCCTGGCAGCTGGCCTCCCACCTTGTTCATGCAGCTGCCTGATGGTGACAAGTCTCTGCACCAGCTCAGGAAGGGTGGAGGCGAGGGGGCTCCAGCGCTGTATGGTTTCATACAGCTGGTGCACCTGGACGGACAAGACAGTGGCCAACCTTCAGCGAAGTACACACCATTCACTAGGGTGGGAAAGGTCAACTTGGTGGGGCAAGAGGGAAGCACTGCCTTTTCTCTGCTACTAAGAGCATATGAAGACAGGGACCTGAGGATTCAGTGCTCTCATGCTTTGCTCTTCACCACCAGAAGAGTACATAAGGGAGCAGGAAAGGGTACGAAGATGGAGGAAAGGTAACTTCCTGACCTTGCTCTGTGCATCTGCATCCCCTACAGAAGCTTTATGCTTGGCAATCTCGTTCACTTTTCCCAGGACACTCTGAAAGCACAGGTTTTAAGGTTGATAGGGCATCTAGGGCTTCCAGAGTCCCAAGCTACCTGTAATCCAATTTGCCCCCCACTTAATACCTGTAGCCGAGCCTCCACTTGGTCCAGAACTGCAAGGTCCAGGGTGCTCACCTTTGCTTGCAACAGCTCTACAGTCTCCTGGGGGCGGGAGTTAGGACAAGCTTCATGAAGGGGAAGAATGAGACTAGAAAAGGCCACCCCATATTCCACTGGAGGTAATTAATAAATAGCTACAGATCCAAAACCAACGTTCCAAGCAAACCCAATCCCGATATCCCCTCTAATCCAAACACTCCAGTTCCTTTTACACTCACCATAAGGCAGGCTCCCTGCAGACCTGCAGAAAGGGGATTCTGATGGGGAAAAGCAGGAAAGAAGTCAGTGGTTCTTATCTCTCCATGCGATTACCACCTTCTCCCATCCTTTCTGGTTCTAGCGGGCAACCCCTGGCTGATCCTGTAACTGGAGCCCTTTCCTGACTCCTCCCAGGATTCTGTGGAATGCTGTGGACCTCAGGGCTCAGGGCGCAGGATATGCGGGTTAGACTAAGTATAGGAGAGCACCTGACCTGAGCATCCTGATCACAGCGTACAGCTGCTTCCAGCTCCGCCAGGCGCTTCTCCAGTTCTGCCACCTAGGGGGAGGAAGGAGAGGAGATTTGCCGTCCACCTCCCTGCTGCTGCAGTGGGAGGTAAGATCCTGCTCTTTGCTTGTCTGCTTACCACTCCCCTACCCTCTCCCCACCGCTCTGCCAAGGGACTTCTTTCCCTGGAACACATCCCTAGTCAAAGTCTTCACTGAAAGTAGATGGTGAGGCAAACACTGAGAATGAGACATCAAGAGGAATCAAGCATTCCCAGCACCCTCTCCCCAGATGTGATCCCTTGGAGGGAGGGAGGCAAGTCTCTAGAGCCACATCTCCCTGGCCCCTCAACCAACATTACATACATACATACATATATACATACATACACACATACATACATACATACTTTGGCAGCTTGAGAGAACTTGTCCTGCTCAGGCCGAGAATGTAGTTCATAAGTGACAAGGCTGCTATCTGGGGGTGTCCCACTAGTGGTCTTTCCCCCTGAACCAGTCCCTTTGCTGTTCTTTGTTGCTTCCAGCTGCAGCAGTAGGCGCCTAGGTCAGGAAACCAGAAACAATGTCATGACTTGAAGGATGTGGGTCAGCCCAGTCACTCTCGTTTCTGCCTCAAAGTCAGCATTAAGGAACAGCTAGGCCACTTCTCCCCTTCGTATCCCTGTCAGTACCTGGCTGAGTCCCTCTACACCCCAGTCACCAATGATTTCCAAACGAAGTCTGGCACCCACTTAGCCAGAGCTCCATCGGGGTCAGTAAGGTTGATTGCGGCATCTGGTCCCAGCAGCTTCTCCAGATGGGAAGCAACCAGCTGCTGCTTCAGGGCTGCCAGCTGTTTGGCCAGCACCACGGGGGTCAGCTTCTCCTCAGTGGCTGACTCCTTCACTGTCGTCTGGTATGAAAACAAACAGACAGTGAGGGGTGGCAAGAGTGAGTCAAGGAAAAAAAATAGATCAAGACCCTTAAAAATAGCTGCGGCTGAGGACTTCCCTGGTGGTGCAGTGGTTAAGAATCCGCCTGCCAATGCAGGGGATCCAGGTTCGAGCCCTGGTCCAGGGAGATCCCACATGCCGTGGAGCAACTAAGCCCATGCACCACAACTACTGAGCCTATGCTCTAGAGCCCACGAGCCACAACTACTGAAGCCTGGGCGCCTAGAGCCCGTGCTCCGCAACAAGAGAAGCCACCTTAATGAGAAGCCTGCGCACCGCAACGAAGAGTAGCCCCTGCTCACTGTAACTAGAGAAAGCCTGTGTGCAGCAACGAAGACCCAACGCAGCCAAAAATAAATAAATAAATATAAATTTATATTTTAAAAAAATAGCTGTGGCTGAAACTCACTGGGATGGTCCTTACCCACCTATAGCACCGAATATAAACTCATGTGCATTTCTAAACTCTGAAAACCTCAGCCCCCTTATCCAGGAGCTTAGGGAAGCTTTCTCCTCCTGCTGGGAGGTCTTCCTCTGCTACGTAAGTCATAGCAGAGAGGGGAGAAGAGAGTTTATAGTTACCTTGATTTTCTCAACTTCAGTCGTCAGCTCTTGGACCTCATGCAGCAGTCTCTGGTACTTTTGCTGGGGCGTCTCCTTCACTCCCAGACCCTCTCCAAGCTAGAGAGCAAGCACAGATGGTGATGTTACACTTCCCAGTAGAGGGAACCTCAAGAATTTGTCCAAACCCCAGGCCTAGTTTGTAAGTGTATCATGCCCAACTCAGAATCCACACCATCCTAGTCCAGGAGGACTGGAGATGGCTGGAGGCCTGGAGACGCTCCAGAGCAAAGAGCAGGGGGACAAAGCATCCTCAACTGCATCCTGCTGGCCTCCTCAGGGCCCCCAACCACAGAGAAACTTGGAATCCCAACTACGTCCCTTGATCTCTCTCCTAAATGCCCGCTGGGTAGGACTGCTGCACCATTCCCATCAACACACACACAACAAACCATCTCGTATTCTCCAGATTCATATCCCGTTCTTTTGGTTTTTCCAATTCGATCTGAGAAATCTGCCAAGAAAAGAAGACGGAATTGAGGGCCTGATCAAGACACACGGCAGTCATAGTCTCAGATGACTGTGAGGGCTTCCATAAGACAGCCCAAAGCAAAAGTCAGTAAGGCCTGAGGTCAGGCTTCCCCATCCAATTTCCAACCAGGTCTCACCAAGTCCCTTTGTTCCCACTCTCTTGTCTTTGAACTTGTCATAGGCAGCATTGGGATTGACAATGATGTGCTCCACACTTGTACTCGTCAGCTCCTCCTGCAGGAACAGGTAGTTCAGACCAGGGGCAGACTCATTCCCACCCTCGAACTTCCCCGACCCCACAAAATCCCCAAACCACTGGGAGACTGGGCTGTACTTTCCCAAGGGGAAAGAAGGGCGGCTCCATTCCAAGCTACAGACCCAGGTTCAACCTAGGAAATGAAAGCTTCCTGGTAAATTCGGAGTCTCAGTTGTATAAATATTAACACCCTGATTCAACTGGGAACAGAGGCAGCATAACCTCCCCGCCCATTCTGTACATAAGCCTCCCTATCTCCTCCCCTTCCCCAATCCAACTGGGCCCTCCCAGTTATCTGGCACACACCATGCATTCAGGGCAAGAAATCAACTTGGCTTCTTTTAACCTCCCCCTCCTAAAAGTATATTTCCTTGCTGCTGAGGAAGTCTATTTTCAAGCTAACTTCCCATCCCTGCTGGAGGGAAAGAGGAGACAATCAAGCTACTAACTCTGAGAGTGAATATCAGGACTTCCATAGCTGCTGAAGGGAAGGTACCAGCTCTTAGATACAAAGGGAAGGTTGGCAGAAGGCCTGACCAGAAGCCTTGTTTCCAGGCTGCCGTGAAGTCAGGGAATTCGGGGGATACAGAGAAGAGGCAAATGCTTTTTAATTTTTTGGCCGCGCCGCGCGGCACATGGGATCTTAGTCCCCCAACCAGGGATCGAACCCATGTCCCCTGCATTGGAAGCGTGGAGTCTTAACCACTAGAGTGCCAGGGAAGTTCCTTGCTGTATTATTATTATTATTATTATTATTTGCGGTACGCGGGCCTCTCACTGTTGTGGCCTCTCCCGTTGCGGAGCACAGGCTCCGGACGCGCAGGCTCAGCGGCCATGGCTCACGGGCCCAGCTGCTCCGCGGCATGTGGGATCTTCCCGGACCGGGGCACGAACCCGTGTCCCCTGCATCGGCAGGCGGACTCTCAACTACTGCACCACCAGGGAAGCCCACCGTATTATTTTTTAAGGGACATCTTAGAAGCAACAAGCATAAGCTGTATCTGTTTGCCAAGAGTACCCATGGGCAAAGGCCACGTTTAAGTCCTGAAATGGAGATAGCCCCGGATCTTTTCAGGGAAGCTGCAGTACCTGCCTCTTCTCCCTGACCCTTCTGCTGCTTCTCAAGCACTGAAGCTCTTCCATAAAGAGGGGAGGTGGTAAAGAAAGTGAAAGAGATTCCACCCTAAAAATTGACGCAGAAAGGTTCCCTCCTTACTAGGTATCTATTAGCTGTTCAGATTCTAATAACTGCACTAAGACCATGCCCTCCAGACTGCATGTCTCTCCTTCAATTGTCAGCAGTCCGACAGGTCTCACTACGTTACTGAAGGAAGTGGAAGGAGACCAGAAATCCTTTTCTGTTGGGGTGGACATCTCCACCTTCCACAGGAAGAAGGCAAAGAGAGTCTTCCCTCCTTTAGCCAGAGCAATGATTCTCAACCCTGGCTGCACAACAGAATCACTTAGAAAAGGGCGGGGGGGTGGGGGTGGGGGAGAGGCCTGGGTTCACCTCTGTAGATTCTGATTTAATTGTTCTGGGGTAGGGCCAGGGTAGTGGGCCAGTTTAAAAGCTACCCAGGTCATTCTAATATGTATCCACGACTGAGAGTCTCTGTGTGTGTGTGTGTAGTAGGGGTTGATTGGTGGGGGAGCAGTTATGATGGAGAGACATGGAGAAAGAGCAGCAGACACAAGCTCCGTCCTTCATCTCTGCTCTGCTATTACAGAAGGAACCAGTGTGAGTGGCAGCTTTATAAATAGGGAGGAGGGGGGTAAGGAGAAAATATCAACTTCGACCTTTACCTCTTCTTCAGGGAAGTGCTAGGCAGAGGGGCAAGAGCTAAAGATTAAGGGAAAATAAAAGGGTTCAAGGTCCCATATGCAAGTGCCTAGGGGAAGAAACAACTGAGCCCCAAATTATTCTCTCCTTAATTTTCTCTGAAATGTTATGGCCAGAGCACACACTGGCCAAATAATTGTGTGGTCTCTGGCCTCTAAAAAGTGTTTGTCTGAGAAGGACTCATGTTCAGGAAGGAACATCACCCTCTCTCAAGTTCCCCCTCAAGAATATGCCTCTCCTCCTGTGAGTGCCCCGATCAAGGCCAATGAGGTAGAAAAAAAAACCTCTTTGGGAGGCAGAGTCTACAGACCAAGGAAAGAAATTAATCACAGCTACCATTTTGTTAAGCCCTTATTATAAGCCAGGCACTATGCAGATGAGAACCTGCTTTCCTAAATAGGGAAGGTGTGGAATAAGAAAGGGTCAACAAATAGAGCATGAGTCTCAGAGGTTCTGGGATGGTAGCAGGGATGGTCAGTGCTTTCATCTCACTATTCCTGCTGCAGGAGCACATCCTGACGCAGAAGGGCTGCCCGACGCTGGCATCCTCTTGGAGCCTCTCCGAGGGTGTGGCCCCGGAGACTCAGGTCGACAGCATACTTTAGCCCTCCGGTGGCACCTACTCCGCCAGTGACTCGGAGATCTGGGGGCATGGGCTGGAGGTAATGTCATTACAGTGATTCGTGAGATGGGAAAAGGTCAGCTGGGGCTGGGGCTGAATAGAGGGACAAAAGATTTAGTAGAGATAAAAGGACAGAGAAACAACTGCCCATCATAGCACACCCCGTTAAAAAGCACATGAAAGGTCAGGCTTCTTACCAGCTCCTTGTGGTTTCCCCAGAGGTGAGAAAATCAAAAGAGTTAAAAGGAAAGGGAGTGGGGACATGGGGGTGAGGGAGGGAAAAAAAAGACAAAATTGTTATTAGCAAATTGTCACATGCACTACATGATAGTCTTCAAACATACTGCACCACAGGGCCCAGGGGAGCCTAGCAAAATTTTGGGGCCAAGAAATTTCAGCTGGGGTCACCACATACCCCAAGAGAAAGAAGAGCTTGGGACCCTTTCCTCTCTGGTGGTGAGGATGTCATGAAGCTTTGCCATTAACAGCAGCAATTCAGGATCATCTGAGAACTAGTAGTTAGATGTTGCAAGCTGGTGGCATGGAAGAGGACAGTGGGGGGAGAGAAGGCTGAGATGGAGGGGAAGCTGGAGAAATGGCAGAATGTGAAGCAGAGGCTGGGAAGACATTCTGAGAACGTGTAGCTGATTGAAGGTCCATGATTCTCAAGGGGGAGTTCATGGCTCAAGTCTTCTTATCTCTCGGTTTCTCTAGTTTTGAAGAATTAGGCATTTGGATGGCAGAATCAGTCATAATGAGGGTGCTCATGTGGGTGGTTTGATATGACTTTATGTTAAGCAGAACAAAATATGTCAGGTACAGATGGTGAGTTTAAGGAAATCCGAAGTACCTAATTGAAGCCCCATCCTCATTCTCTGTTGCCAGAGGAGAGGCAGGGCAAATCCTGGTCCCTTGCGTAGTCTGGTGTATTATTTGCATCCATCTTGAGTGGCTGGGAACTCACCCTACAGCTCTGAGGGATCCAGAGCAATTCTGCCATGATGTGCTAGCACAAAGAGTCCAAAAGACACCAAGGTTCACAGCTACCAGACATGTGCAGAACATATTTCTTCAACCCTCTGTTCACAAGGTTCACAGGGGTTGGAGGGTACACAAGGGGGAAAGGTGAGAGTATCTCAAAGAGGCTGTATTTTAGTTCAGGCCACTAAAGTAGACAAGGCTCCACTTCCAGGCAAGACTGTAAAGAACTGCCAGGAGAGGAAATCCAGCTGTATGCACGGCCTGTCCAGGATCTCTACTGATGGGCAGACAGAAGTGTGGGAAGTCGAGGATGGTTATATGTATATGAAAACACACGACAGGACAAAAACAACTGCATCCTCTCCCAGAGATTTCAGCTAGATACATCTGAACTTCAACCTCGCCATTCCCCTGTCTCATGCCAAAGTCCAGCCCAGCCGAGACTCCTCTTTCAGCTCAGGGTAGAGGTGGATCCAGGTCCTGTGGTCTAGGCTGGGATGTCTCTGCAGAGTGGGTGTAAGCACTCATAGGTGCACACATGCAAACACACAAGGGGAGGCACACACACTATACCTTTCTCTTACTTGCCTCACCAAGCTAAAACCAGCTTGAGAAAAACTCAAGGAAAAAGAGAGGACAATGGGCCATAAGTTCAAGTTCAAATCATGAGGAACAAGCAGAATGGGGGAGGAAAGAAAATCAAAAAAAGGAAAAGTGGTATATTTGTTTGTAAATAGTATATACCACCTCCAGGTCTGACCTATGCGTGGGTTGGGAAATGAGATTTTAGGGATAATTTCTGTAACCTGGAGTAGTAATAGTCACCATGGGAACCTATTACACCAGCCAACTTGATTAGAAAATTCTAAGTGCCCTGATCCCAGGTACCAGTTTACCTGGTACAGGACTCTCAGTCCCTCTCACTAATAACCTCCCAGACGCCCCAGGGTTGTTTGGCTAAGTGGCTATGCCTCAGAGGGCAAGACCTGAGGTTCCAGATCAGACACAGGAAGAGGTCACTGCTGCTCTCTGAGCCTGTTAGGCTCTGTGCCAACACCGCAGCCAGGGGCACTTCGGAACCATGATGACAAGGAAGATGGATAGTGCTGTAGAATAAAACTGTCCAGGATGGACCAACATAGTGCTGACCATCCAACCATTTCTAAAGGAAGGGTACAGAAACAGAAAGACTCATGAAAGCACAAAGAACCCAAGCTAGTACCTTAAAAATGTATATAACACCCCTTTCCTATCCCATTTACTTTTCTCTAAAGGCTTAGCATAGGGGAATATTAAAATGAGGTTTTTACCAGGTATAATCCACATACAGTCAAGAAGTGAGGACTGTTGCTGTCCCCCTTGTTCTCCACCCTTGTCCAGAATGGCTAAAAGTCTCTCCCTTTCTCTTAACTCAGTCTATGGAGGAGAAAGGCAACCCCCTTCCAACTCCAGCTCTTAAATGCCTTATGTCCAGAAGCATTCTTAGTCTCCATGCTTCTATCCCATCCTCCATTGGACAGTTGTATTCTGCACACCTCACAAGGGGAAGAGACAATGATCCATGAATCATAGCTGTGCTTCTAAACCTTGATTAAGGATCTTTAACCATGAGGCCAGCAGGCCCCTTAGTGACCCAGCTAGAGATGCATTAGAATTTAAAACAATTAGCTGCAACAATAGCACAGAGACAGAGCATTGCATGCGAGATGGCAAATGAAAAAAACATGCAGAGAAGAAGCATCGAATGGTCTTACTTGTGCAAACTAGTGTCCAGGCAAGGTGGTGAGGAGGGAGGATGGGGGAAGCATTAGGAAAAACTCAGATAAGTTCAAGTGCGCCAATAGTCAATGAACACAATCAAGCATACTCTGTGATATCCTAAACTGTAAGGAAAAGAATCTACTATTTCACATCTCAGGCTGGTGGAGTTTTCAGCATTATCTACCCTTTGGAGAACTGAAGCCTCTGCCACAGACCCACCAAACTAAGGCTAGATCACTTTTTCCCCTTCACATGCATCAGGGATAGTTACAGCATAAAGGGAGGAACTAAATCCTATTTCTAGTGAGTCTTCTAAATTTACTCCCCTTGTTCCGGCAGTTCAAAAGCCATGAGCAGAATGCCACACAGACCCAAAGGTAGGCTGTGGGCCCAGGGGGGAAGAAATTCCAATTGGGAATTAGCTTTCCTGACAAGACATTTTAAGAAAAGTTTCCAAAAAGCCCATCACCCCAATCAACCCAGGAGTGTCTGAAATGCAGAGGGGATCCTCCTAGATTGAGGAGTTAAGAGCTAGACTGTGCGGTTTTCTGGCCCATTCACTTTAGAATATTTTAGCTCCTGCTAAAATTGTTTTGAAGGGATAGCAGGAAAATCAGGATTATGTTTACCAAAAATAAAACCTTCTACTACTTTCCTCCCCCATCCTCCCCACCATGGGAATCGCAAACTTTAATGTTTAAGTTAAACTAGCAATTACAATCTTTAGGGGCTATTATAGGATATTATTTCCTTCAGCAGCCCAATTTCTTCCACAGTGGAGCAATGAGAAAGGAAGTGAAAAGACAGTGAAGGTCAATACCCCTTGACTATTTCTTCAAATAAAAATCTGGAGACCGCCCTGAAAGGTTCCATACGAAGCCCGTCATACTGGTTGTCTCCAGGGAATGGAACTAAGCAGTGGCAGGCAGCGGTGGGAAGAGACACTTTTTGTTCTACGTGCATATATTACCTACTTCAAAAACTAATAAAATTAAAGTTGAAAATAATCTGGAAACTAAGGCAGAACATGCTCTCGCCAGGAGTGAAGACGGTGACTGAAATCTCATGGTTCAGCCACAATAGTGGTGATGTGCACTGTCACCTGTACTAGGTCTTGGGAAGGTAAGTGAGAAGGGGACAGGCTGCTAGTGAGAATCCAGGCCTCACAGAAATGAGGTTTCTGGATTGTCTAAGTACAACCCACTGCTCCTCAAGTTGCACATATACGTCAGTATTAAGAGCAGTGGCAGAACCATTACTCAGCTGACTTCCTGAAAGCTGCCCTCCTAAGGCCCGCAGGGACATGCAGGGGCCAGAGACATTAGCTGACATCAGGAAACATCTCAGGCCTCTCCCACTCCCGCCAGGGCTCTTGAAGTAGCTGAAGGTCTCCCCACCCCATTTACTCCTCCCTAGTGATGGAGAGTCATTTAGCTGAGCCTTAGGTGATGTAGGCAACTTAGCTCCTCTTGTATTTACCATCCAGTTCCTATATACTTCTATACTGGCATTCTGGGCTACATGCTGCAGGAAATGAACACTTACGGTGTGCTCTCCCCATCAGCCACCCCACTAGATGCTACTAAAATAGGCTGCTCAGGCTCGGCAGGGAGGATCGGCCAATCAGGGATGCACATTCAGTTCTTCCATGCCTGGGATGAGGGTCATGTTCTTTTTATTAAGAGATAGCCCATAACTTCAAAAGGAGAATTACAATGTATTTTTTCGTTTGGAAAGGGGACTGCTGTATTACCTGTCTGTATCACAGCCAGCGACAAAGGGACAAAGTTCCACTCGTTATCTCACCATGAAGGCTTGATATTTTATAGGCAGAGGCCTAGGCCAGAGTTGAACAGTCTCTGAACTATGGTAGTAGAATGGAGTCCTCGGTATACATACTCCTGCCCTTTGAGGTCAGAGACTGCTCCCTAATAAGATACCTCTTAGAGTGACAGGTCTACACCTAGGTCCTGAGCAATGACAACATCTGCATTATCTCCAGATACTCAAGTTTGGGGGACAGACTGACATGCCAGCAAGTACAGAAGCAACAAGGAACACACCACTCTGAGAGGGGACAGGGAAGGTGTTCCCCACAAAGTAGGAACCACTTCCACATGGGGGAAATCAAATAAGGAATAAGTGAGTACGCCAAGCCATACATTATAAGCCAGCCACCAGCATTCTCCAGAACTAACCAGCCCCACAGACATAACCACAGGACTTACAGACACACATACTGAGCCTGTTCCCACTGACTCTTGGTCACAACTTTATTGAGATGTCACACCATCAGTGTGACCCTAGCCCAGCTCTCCTTGGAAATTACAGAACCTAAAACACATCCTATAAGACATGTTAACAGATCTTTGCTCCTCTTGGCACTTACATATAGAATTTTTACTATGTTGATTTCACTCACTCAATTTTTTCTTTCATGTTTCCTACATGTATCCTAACTCCCCCATTAGTCTGGGTGATTTTTGAGGGCAGGGACATTTCTTCCTCTGCATTGCACAAAAATCAACAGAGAATGAACACATTCAATAAATAATGCTAAGTGGTTTCCCTTATGGTTAAAATGTGTCCATAACTAATTCTTTCCCCTTGAGTTCTTCTTGAATCTGAAAGTGCTACCAGGGCCTCTCCTCTGCTGATACGAAAGATTTATGTGCTTCCTCAAATTTGTTTTGCTCTAACCAGGTTCCTTATCTTTCTAAAATCTCGAATTCATTTTCCTGCTCCTTGGCCAATGTATACTGTATATTCACATAAAAGAGTATTCCTCAATACTTCAAAGTCTAGCTCTTGTTAGGATAATAACAAACATGTACTGAGCAATATATTTTATGAAATAGAAGGCCTAGCTAGGTCTTAACCTCAAGCAGTTTGTAAGTGCTCAGGATTCATGAATCATTACCATGGACTAGTACCCAGAGCCCTAACTAAGTCACTAGCCCCCAACCTGTTTTAAGATATTTCAATTGTATTTAAAAGGCCCAAGTACCAGGCCTCTTAGCTGTAATTCCACTGACCTGACTCTCCTTCCTGGCATTGCTCATTTGCAAGCCCTGCGACATACATACCACCCAGGCTGGGTTGGCATACCCGCTTATTGCTGTGGGTGGCTCACCAGAAAAGGGAAAGGGCCTGCCTGGGGGAGAGAGATCAGAGTCCAGAGGAGTCCTGAGGCAGCACACAGTCTTACCGCATCAAACTCCGCTTGATCATCCTCAGGCAGGTCGCTGGTTTCATAAACATCTGGCTCGTTCCTGGCCTGCAGGTAGAAGCAGTGACCACCCAACCTCACTACCCAGCATCCACCAACACCCCTGACCCCACTCCATTTGAACAAGTTAACAGAGAAAGCAGGCTGTGACGCCACGATTCTGCCCCTTCTTTCACCTGCCCCGTGACCTGCCTGTCAGTTCCCAGGTCTCAGAGGGGTGGGGATAACAGTGGGGACATCTGATGCTTAATGGTGAATGTTAAGTGATGACAAAGACGTCACCCTGAATCTGAAGGGGGGCGGGTCCTCGGCACTCATGTCAGGCGGAGAGGAGCTATCATTAGGCCCTGTACACACTACCCTGGCACAAGGGCTGAGAGTGACTCAGGACCTTAGTACCCAAGGTCCTATCCCAACCCCCACCCCGAGAATGCAGGCAGGGCAGCACAAAGGGAGGGTACATGCCGGCCTGTGCGGGGGTGGTTTGGGAAGGAGGTTCCCCAGAGGACATAGTTCTCCATCTGGCACAAGAGGGGTTCTGTCACGGTAACCTCTTCACTCTTGCCAGGGTGAAGGCCATCACCAAATGGTCTGGTATGTGTGTCTCGGGAGGGGGTGGGGGGCTCATGGGAAGATTTGGGGAGACACGGGTGGTGTTGACACGGATGGCAGAAGCACTCGAGCACAGTGCTAAGTGCCTGGAGATGATTTCTGAGCCGAGAAACCGGCGACTGCCGGAAAGGGGCCTTGTAGGCCGTCCCACGGCCCAGCCCAGTCGGGTCGAAGGAGTCCGGAGGGTGCAGCGGCCAGTCGGGGAGCTAGCGGCGGGAGCCCTCGGGGCGGAGGAGGGGTTTCAGGCGGGAAGGGTCACGGGTTGCTGTCTGTTGGGGGTCCTTAGGAGGTCGGGGGCGCGGTCTTGGGGAGCCAGAGCCGGCCGTGTACTCACAATGCCGGGAAGGTCGGCGTATTTAGGGTCCGCCATGGCGGCGGCGAGGCGGGGTTGGGGGACCGGGGCCTCGGTGGAGCCGGGGCCGGTGTTCGGGTAGGGGAGAGGCTGGGTCCGGGTCCAGGATAAGGCGGCCGCAAAGGGAGCGGCGGAGGAGGCGGAGGAGTAGGAAGTCTCGCGACAGGAGTAGTACAGGGGAAGGGTGAAGCAAAAGTCGCGAGAACAACCCGCTACCACACCCCTGGAGTGACAGGGATTGGCGAGAACAAGACCTGGGAATGACGTGGTGGCGGGGAAGCGTCGCCTAGGATTGTGGGATATGTAGTCTTGGACGATCCGGCTTGGGCGGGTGACGGACAATAACGCGCCTTGGGAGTTACCTCGTACGACTTATTTTCTTTCGTTTTTACGTCGAGTCTGTGAAAGAGCTTTTATAATTCCTGTTTCTCGAATAAATTTGGACTCCCAGAAATTAAATGACTAGGTAAAAATAACACAACTAGGCATGCTATGGCACAGCCAGGGCTTCGAAACAACAATAACAACAAGTAAAATTTAGTAAAGATTTAGTCATGTTAGGAATGAGAAAGTTAAGTAAACTTCTCAGGTTAGGGCTGTCAGGTAAAATACAGAGCACCTAGTTAAATGTTAATTTCGGATAAACAACTAAGTCTTTTCAGTATAAGTACGTCCCATACGGTATGGGACATACTAACACACACAAATTATTAGTGTTTCATCTGAAATTCAAATTTAACTGGGCTTCCTGTTTTTGTTTTTCAAATCTGGCAATTCTACCTCAAATAGAATAGGCACTTGGTAGCACCATGTCTGTCTGAATACCTTCTGTGCTCTTAATCCCTTCACTAATGGTTTTCAGACTTTTGAATTTCACAGTTCAATACAATTAAAACAACAAAAAACCTTTTTGAAGATAAGCATAGTATTGCTACCTTTTTATTTTGCCAAGTAAGTACATTAAAAAAAAAAAAAACTACTCTCTACTATTACCATCATTACTTAGTAGAAAAGTATGGAAGGACATACAGTACTCTCAGAATAAAAGTCCTTTGAAACAACAAATTCAGCTTTATTAAAAAAACTTACCACATTCCACATTGTGTGGTGGCTTTTGGGGGGAGGGATGCATACACATGAACTTTTTTCTCTGGCCAGTGACCCTCTATGGACTAGCATTTTGAAACTCCTTCACTAAGGATGCCATCCTGGAACGCTTGGGCGCCTGAGGTTGGGCTATTTCCTGAGCTTGCAGGATGCTGCAACAATTAGAAATAGTGCCAGACCAAGTGACTGAAGAGATGCCTATATTTCTGAGTTTATAGGAACTCATAGTCATTCTATGTGTCCTCTCCTGGCTCCTCCCCAAGCCTCTTTCTCCATAGTCCTACTGCCTACCCATCCAGCTTCTTATGCTGAACCCTTTTCCTTCAGTTTCCTTAAGATTCAAGGTGAGTTAGGGGTATATGTCCAACTTGGAGACCCCTTCATCTGCCTTCCGAGTGGTTAGGTCTTGTCTGGCCAGGCCATCTTTCTCTCCTCCTTGCCTCATAGTATAGTATCTAAGTGACCCTAGACACTTACCAGGCAATTGCTAGGCAGAACCTCCATCCCCTCCTCCCTTCTTCTCCCATCACCCTGCTCCTCCCCTTGGCTTAGAGCCTCAACTCCTGCAGTCTAACTCTGTTGGCCAGCAGAGGCCCTGTGATGTGGAGAAAAATCA
Organism: Delphinapterus leucas; assembly: GCF_059928025.1. Lineage (NCBI taxonomy): Eukaryota > Metazoa > Chordata > Mammalia > Artiodactyla > Monodontidae > Delphinapterus > Delphinapterus leucas. Next base: position 45,205,988 of record NC_143139.1, read on the forward strand.
ATCTGGCCAGTTTCTAGGTGGTTCTGTCCAGGGGCTGCAGCAGGAGTCTGACCTGAGGGGAGGAAGGACACAGAATCTCTAGCCTTGGCTCTTTTTTTCCCAGGGAAGGGAAAGAAACAGAAGAAGGGCCTGAGAAAGGGGCTGGTGTGTTGGGACTCTGTCCAACAGTACTGAGACAGTAAGCACTCACGTAGGTGCCTAAACCTGCCTGAAGCCCAAATGCAGATGTCTGCTCTAGAGGTCCTTTCTCAAATCCCCTCTGGCCTTACCCACCACCATCATCACCCCTCCATCACTGCTTTCTGACTCCCTTTCTCTTGCAAAATTACTCTTGCCCACCTCCATCCCAGCCCCAACCTATGAGGCAAAAATAAGGATTTTACCTGCTTTTGAATTCTAATAGGCCAGAATAGGAGTTTTTCTTCCTTCCAACTGGGGACCTATTGTGTATGTTGGGGAGAGAGTAGAGTGCACCTTTGGATGCAGAAGCGGAAGGGAAGACCCAGACCTCCCTTGACCCTCCTCTCTGAAAAAATGGGACCTGGACACCCACCTCCATAGGGGTACAGGCAGCTGCCCTTGAAGGCTGAGTGGTGGGCTGGGAATCTTTGCGAAGGTTGTGGGGAGAGGGGAGGAGAGGTGTGCCCCCACTTTGGAGAGAGGATTGTGATGGGGGTGAAGGATGCCTTGGAATAAAGGTGTAAGCACTATTGACTCTCTTCCCTGGACAGTAGACAGGCCCACCTCGGATCCCTTAGCCCTTCCAGGGGGGTGGAGTCCGAGCGAGGGACAGACGGGTCCGGGATGCAGGGGGTGGGACGCAGTGAGTGACTGGGGTGGGGAAGGGGTGAGGACCAGATAATCTCTGAGGGTTAGGGGTGGGGAGAGGAGGCGAGAAAAGAGCAGAGGCGCCGCGGTTCGGCGGCGGGCGCCGCGGAGTGACAGCCCCCAGCGAAGGAAGCCCCGCCCCGCTCCTCCATCGCCGCCCCGCCCAGGCCCGCAGCGCCGCGCTGCAGCGCAAGGGGCGGAGAGGCAGAGCGCCGAGAGAGCACCAGACGCCCAGGTCTCCCGCATCCCGGTGCCGCAGGAGCGAGGAAGCGCGCCTCGGCCCTGTTCCTCAGCCTTCGTCCAGGCGCCCGCCGCGCCTTTCTGAGACCCAGAGACCGAGCACCTGCCCTCCGCCTGGGCCTCAGCTGAGCCCCTCTCCCCCGGAGCACATACGACCCCTGCAGCAGAAGAAGTGCCCCAGCCCCACACCGACGACCACCATGGCCGAGACCAACAACGAATGTAGCATCAAGGTGCTCTGCCGATTTCGGCCCCTAAACCAGGCCGAGATTCTGCGGGGGGACAAGTTCATCCCCATTTTCCAAGGGGACGACAGCGTCGTTATTGGGGTGAGTGCCGCCCCTGGAGGGAATTTCGGAGAGGGGGCGGGAGGCTGAATCTTTTCCCCTGCCGAGCCTCAGCCCCTGCCTGTCTCTGCGCCCTCTCTCCACCGCTCATCCTCCATCCTTTTCGCCGCAGCCCCTCCTCTCCCTGCATCAGGATGGCTGGGTGTGGCCTGGCCAGGCCGGCGGCCGAGTCTCTGCAGAGCGAGAGGGGGCTACTTTCCCGCGATCAGGGGCCGGATTCCCCTTTGCTGCGCTCTGCAGCGTCCCCACCCCTAGAGCCAGTCCCATGTTTTTCTGATGTTTTCCTTCTTCCCTAGGGAAAGCGCATCTTCCCTTTGTTATTGGCTCAGATCTCTACCCCCACCTCCCAGGAAGGGGGAGACTAGTGGATGGGCTAGATGAGAGGTGGGCAGTCCAGGGTCTCTGCGGAGGTATAAATGAGAGTGGACTCTAAGATCAAGGCCTCCATCATTCCCTGAAGTAGTTACAGCCTGGACTTGGGGGGAGGGCACAGGTCTGATGAAGGGTTTTCAGAGAAAGAAATATGTTGGTGCCACACCCAGTTTGGTGGGGGAGCCTCTGGGTCCTAAGGAAATGTCTGCCTTTCTCTCCCAGGTACAGTAGGAGGAGGATTTCAGACCCCCCAGCTCACCCTAACAAATAAAAATAACCAAACCCTGAGATCCTAACAAGTAGTTGCGTATTCATCCTTTCTCTTGATGATCCAATAAAAAGTAGCAAGCCATCTCCTCTACCTCATCATGACAGCCCCTACCCATGGAAGAGACCTTGTTAAGAAGGAGAACTAGTATTTACTGTGTGCTTGTTACTCTACATATATTATTTAATCTTCAAAACAACACTCTGAAGAAGGTATTAATATTTCCACTTTACAGATGAGGAAATTGAGGCCCAAAGAAGTTGAATGACTTTCTCAAGGTCACACTGTTAATTCACGGATCTGAACCTAAATCTGTGACTCCAAAGCTCACATCTTTCCTTCTGTATCACATTGCCTCCACGGTTTTCTGTTCTGGGCTTTTATCTGTGATGGCTCCAAAGGAATTCCTAGGGAATTCCTCACCTACCCCTCCTTTCCTAGATTGGTTGGGACTGTCAGGCTATGGGGTGAAAAGATCTGGGGTTCAGTCCAATAGGGAGTCGGGCTTAAGGGGTGCTGGGCCAGGAAACTGTTGCCAGTTTGAGAAGGGAGAGGCCCATATAAGGACCATCCTCAAGGTCAGGGGCACTTCTTATGTGTCTTTGATCCACAGTGCTTGGCACAGGGCATGCTTGTTAAAAGAATGAAGGAAAAAAAAGGGAGGGAGCCTGGGCCTTCTGAATCAGTGAGATTGGGACTTTGAGTAAACATGCCTTAGGAAGAGACTTGCTTACCTGTCCTGTCCCTAAGGGCCCTAGTCCATCACCAGGCTCTCTCACCCACACTATGGACTCAAATGGGTGCTTTCGCCCTGTGTGTGAGCTTATGTATGTGTGTGTTTGCCACATAGAGAGGGCCCCTGCTTCTCTTTGTCTCAGGGACGTTAGACCTTGCAGTCTGGTCAGTCTGGCCAGGCTAAAATAATGCCTGGATCAACCCTCGGGGCCTCTTCTCTGAATAGTCTGGACAGTGGGCGTTAGCTGTGAGAGTTAGAGCTTGAGGGCCCCCTGAGACATAAAGGCTGAGAAATAGGAGAAAGGTAGTTACGGAGGAACAAATCCACAAAAGGCTTCCACTTTTAAGGCTAGCTTCCTTGCTCTGGGTTTTTTAGGTAAATCTGAACCAACTCCTTTAGGCTCTCTGGGCCAGCCATCCTGGCACGGTGGGCACAGGGCATGGGGTGATGTTGGGAGGAGTTGTGTTGATCTGTCCGATTTGCCTAGCTAAACAGGAGAGACATGGTGGAGGTTGGGAGAGAGGAGAGATGAAGAGAGGCCCAGGGCCCCCTGCCAATTCAGATTCTATCTTACTCCACAGCTGTTTCTTCCTTATCTGTTTTGCCTGATGTTTGCAGGGCTATACCTTTGTCTTGCTCTGTATCTTCCCATGCCCTAGCCCTTCCTGTCAATCTCTCCTGCCAAGATAAGTGCTTATGGGGGGGCCATTTTGTCTCAGGCAGCATCCTTGGAGCTTGCCTTCCCAGCCTTTCTATATTCATTCCTCATTCCGGAGGATGAGGGCTATAGGAGAAGTGATTTTGAGGAGTACCTTGAGGGTCCCAGCAAGGGAAAGAAATCTCCCATTCCCTTTCTTCTCTCTTCCTCTAGCTCCCTTTGGGGACCAGTGTGTGGGAAACTGAGGAATTCATGGAGCAAGCAGCTTCAGGATGTCTGGGAAGGTGAGGGAAGGATGAAGGTGGGAGAGGCTAATCTCTCCAAGCCCAACCCCTGCTCCTTTCTCTGACGGCTCTCCTCTCTGCACTGCGGCTAGCTCTGGGCTACAGAGTCCCTAATGTTCATGGGCTTTTTCTGCTTGGCAAAATGTAGGAGAATAAGCTGGGAAGACAGCCCTGTGAGCCTTATCCACACCGCCCCCCCATGACTTCTCCCAGGAATCTGGGGGATGGAGCTTTGCCCAAGTTAATGGCCTGAGTCATAGTAGAAGGGTGTCTGGGTCACTGTCTGTGTGTGCTATGTACCTTGTTTTGCTCTTTGGGTCACTCAGAATCCACTGTGACTTTTTAAGTGGACCCATTTAAGTGTCTCTCTGCCTTGGTCTTGGTGGGCAGAGTGCCTGCTGTCTGAGCTGTTGCATCTATACCGGACACGACAGCAGGGAAACACATAACCTCTCCGTGCCCCCCCCCCAGCTTCCTCTGTCCCTCCCCTTCCCTTCCTCCCTCCCTCCCTCCCTCCCTCATTCAAGTATCTACCACATTCTACCTCCCTTAGGTCTCCTGATGGTTAAGTGCGTTCTTAAGGAGGCAGAAAAGCAGGGTCACCAAGTACCTCATTTGGAAAAGCCAGGTTGGGACCGGCAGGATTATTGGAACAGGGTCAGTATTGTTTGAGGTGGCTCAGGATTCCTTTGATGTCTGAAGAGAGGGAGTAGTCTCCCCTTAGCCTTGGGCGAGTCTGTAAAGGAAAATGGAGAGGGGAGGTAATGTTCACTGTGGCCGGTGTCTCTCCAGCATTACCATGGCAACAATCCCCAGGGGTGTCACTATGGAAATCAGTCCTGGTGCTCTGAAGTTCAGCCTCTACCAAGTGCTTTAGCAAAGGTTGAAAAGGTTGGTCGTCTTTGGACCCCTGATCTTAGGCCCTCCCATTAGCTTTAGTCAGCACACACAGTGGAAAACTCCAGAAAGTGCTGGGAAACACAGTTGGACAGGAGACAAGGTAGCTTGGAGAGGTTCAGAGGAGAACAGAGTCCTGGGTTGGGGGACTCTGAAGAGAAGCCCTCTGGAATAGGCACTGAGGAGCGCTTAGACTGCTGTGGGTGGAGACATAGTGGAGCCCAGAGGCATTCCTTGAAGGTGGAGGGTCTCCCTGAGTGTTTCTAACCTAACAGTCTTCTAGTCCCTGACGCTGTACTGAGTCACAGAGTCTTGGATTATTACCTGGAGGTAGAGATGGTGAGGGAGGCTCCTTGGAGAGGATGGGTGGGAGAACTGCATTCTTCTGAAAAAGGGGGTGAGGTTGCCAAAAGGGAGTGATGAAGGGCTTTAGCTCTGTCCAGAAACATTTGGAGAAATGCCCACATGGAGGGGGGCGGGTGGGGTAGGGGAAGGAAAAGCCACGATAAGGATCTGACGCAGTGTTGGTATGTCAGTTCTGGGATCACTTTGGCAGTGTGGGTCTGAAATCAGATTGCTTGGGTTTGAAACCTTGCTCTACCATTTCTCAGCTGTTTGACTTTGGGAAAGCTACCTTACCTCTCTGAACCTCAGTTTTCGCATCTATGAAATGTAATAATAATAGTACCTACTTCCTACGATTGCTGTGAGCATTAAATGAGAGAATGCATGTAAACTGCTTAGCACGCTGACAGGCACATAATAAACTCCCAATAAGAGTTAGATGTTATCATTTTATATGTGCTGTCTCCACACAAGCTAGCCTTTGACACAACTGGGCAGTGGTTAACATTTTCCCCTCTTACTGGTTGTTTCATCCAAACATCCAGGTCCCTAGTATCTTCTTGCTCTCTTCTTCCATCAATATCTGTGCTTCTTCAACAAATATTTACGAAGAGCATCCTGTGGGCCAGGGACTATGCTTGATGTTGGGGATTTAGAGGGAATCCCTGCTTTCAGGAAACACTTGGTCTACACAGTTGATCCAGGCTGAAAAGTGGCCTGGGCAGAGTCCTGGGAGGGGGCATCAGAAATGGCTTTTGCTAACTGTACGTACACTTCCCCAGATTCTGATAAGAAATCTCCCACAATGTACTACAGTCTGACTTAGAATAAATATGTGTCATGAAAGATGTGAATAATGGTGATGCTTCCCATGTGAGTAGTCTAGAAGTGGAAAACTGCTGGTCTAGTTATTCTCATAAAAAGATCTGACAAAACGAATTCACCATGGCTGTAATCAATAGAAAATTAAAAGACATTTGTACTTCAACAGATATAAAAATCTTAAGAAATGAACTAGATTTGGGACTCAAGGGCTCAACTGAGAGTAGGGAAGTGGTAGAAGGCCTTCCCAGAAACCCTAGAATTGTATCCATGGCTTTCTCTGCTCACGAGATTACTAAGTGCACCCATTTTTAGCTCTTGGATATTTTTTATCCTCATGGTTCCGAGAATGCCACCCTTCCTCCCTCTCTGGTCTCTTCCTTCCTCCCAGCCTAGGCTGAGGAAAAGGAGTTCCTCGGGCAATAATTGCCTTCAGCACTTGGAGAGCACCCTCCATTTCATTGAGTCCACAGCACCCTCTGGAATCCTGTAACTGGGAGTGTTAGAGAAGAGAGAGAGAGAGAGAGAGAGTTAATCCCCACGTTCCCAGAAGGGAAGAAGGGAGGGACGAGGTTGGCTTGAGAGTTACGTTTAATCCCCTTTGGCTGCATGCCTGGCTTCAAGAAGCACGGATAGACATCATTGGTGGAGAAGAGGTGAGAGTCACTGGCCTGAGATGGACATGTTTTGTTTGTTTCTATTTCTTGGCCACTGGATGGGAGAAATATTGAGTTAGATTACAATTCAAGAATCAAGGATCAATTATAGACTAAAACAAATTGAAAGAAAGATATTACCACTTAGAAGGAGAGGCGTCAAGGCCACTTAAAATCTGTTTATTGTAACACTGTATGATTTTATTCTGTGTAATAAGAATTTTATTCTTTGTAATGAAGTGTAATGACGAACGGTATAGATAAAAAGGGTGAAAAATTCACAAAAGTCCTATGAACAATTCATAAACTCACTCAAATCTTAAAAACAATCAAGGTAGATTTTTCTTTAATAATTCTAAACATAATCATAATCTGATTACAACACTAATATATTTTAATTGTTGACAAAGTTAAAACCAAAGAAAATCACATAGAAGGAACTAAAACTCACTCAAAATCCCACCCCCCCAAAAAATACTGTTAACAATTTGATGTATTTGTTTCCAATAGTTTTTTCCTGCATATATACATACAATAATTTTAATAAAAGTGTATCATAAACTATATTGTTTTGTAACCTGTTTTTTCACCAACAAAATATCATGACTATTTCACCATCGTTAAATATTTTACATAATTTTATTTATTAAAAAAACTAAGTTAATTTTTTAATGTCTTACATGCACATGTGACAAAATTCAAATGATATAAAAAGATAAACAATGAAAAGTAAGCCTCCTTCCTACTCCTCTTTCCTAGCCACCCAGTTCCCCTTTCAGAAGGCAGCCTTATTGCCAGTTTCTTGTGGATCCTTCTAAAAGAATATCGTACATTTACAAGCAAATACATATATACATGCATGCACTTTGTTTTAACACAAATGATAGCATACTATATATTTTGTTCTGTACCTTGCTTTTTTTTTTTACTTAACAATGAGTCTTGGAGATCCTTCTATATCAGCACAGAAATATCTATCTCATTCTTTTTAACAACTGTATAATTTATTGTAGGGATATGCCATAATTTATTTAGCCAGGTCTCTATTGATGGATATGGATGTTTAGGGTCGTTCTAGTCATCTGCTATTACAAACAATTCAACGACCCTATGTATATTTAAGGGCCCAGCCAGTGCAATGCATCATCAAACTATTTTTGGCCACTGCATGCGTGTGGGATCTTAAGTCCCTGACCAGGGATCGAACCCATGCTCCCTGCAGTGGAAGCATGGAGCCTTAACCACTGGACCACCATGGAGGAAGTCCCATCGTCAAACTATTTTATTTTGGCCACTTGGATAGGTGAAAATGCTACTTCATAGTCTTAATATTCATTTCTCTTATAAACAGTGAGGTTGTGCATAATTCATATTTTAAGAGCCATTATCACATCATCTTGTGATGTGGTATTTTATGATAGCGCTTACTGAGGTATAACTTACATACAGTGAGTGCACAGATCTTATGCAAACAGCTGGGTGAATTTTATAACATATTTTGACACCTGTGTGACCACCACCCAGATTGAAATCTAGAGCATTTTGATTGCCCCTGAAAGCTCCCTTTTGCCCTCTTCCTGTCAATATCACCCCAAGGCAACCGCTACTTTGACTTCTATCACTACAAAGAAGTGTTGTTTATTCTTGAACTTTATATAAAAGGAATAATACAGTATGTGCTCTTTGAGTTTCAGTTCTTTCCCTCAACTCCTTTTTGAGATTTATTGGTGTTCTATTATGACATCATTTTATTTTTTAATTAAAAAAACTTTTTTTGGAGTATAGTTGCTTTACACTGCTGTGTCAGTTTCTGCTGTACAGCAAAGTGAATCAGCCATATGTATCCCCTCTTTTTTGGATTTCCTTTCCACTTAGGTCACCACAGAGCACCGAGTAGAGTTCCCTGTGCCATACAGTAGGTTCTCATTAGTCATCTATTTTAGACGTAGTAGTGTATATATGTATGACATCATTTTAAATAGCAGCAAAGAATAAAATATATGTACATGCCATAGTGTAATCAATTCCTTGTATTAACCAGTCCCCTACATGTAACTCCTTTCAGTTGTCTTCAATTTCTCATTATTATAAGCAGTGTTGATAATAAACATTCTTGTAGCTAAATATTTGCTACAAATATTTCCCTAGTACAAATTCTTAGGATTAGAATATCTGGGTCGATGGATATGTACAATCCAAGGATTTTGATTATGCATTTTTGAATTGCCCCTTAAAAGTATGGATGTACTGTCCTACCAGAAAAGAATGAGCATGCTCCTTTCGAAGAAGTTATACCCCCTTGAACCCTCATCTACACTGCATATTACAATTAAGTTTTTGTTTTCCAGTTTGATAGGTGAAAAACGATGTTACTGTTTTTTTCTTCAAAAATGTTGATCATCTTTATGTTTATTGAACATTTGTATTTCTTCTTCTGTTGTTAGTACCTAACTCTCGTCTATATTTTTCTGGTTAGTTTTGTCCTTTTTACTAATTTATGAGAGTTCTTTATGTAGTAAGAATATTAATATCTTTGTTTAAAATTTTTTCTTATTTAAAAATTATGTATTTTCATTTTGGAATAGTTTTAATCTAAGTCAAAAAGAACAACAACAAAAACTCCTAAAATCCCACTGTCCAAGGATAGATACTGTTAACACGTTTTTCTGTGCAAGCTATACATATATACATATATATGATTTTTTTTACAGACATGAAATAATCCTTCATATACTCTCTTGTGTGTGTTTTTTTATACTGCATACTATTTTAAAAACCACTTTTTTCTTAAAATTATTTTGTGCGTAACTTGTCATTACACATTTTTCTGTAACATCACCTATTCTATTTTCTTTTTTTAATTTCAAAGCAATACGTTGTCACTGTAAAATATTTACATATCACAGAAAAAATGTAGTAAGCATAAGTTCCTGTCATTCTGCTCTCCAGTCATAACCACCATTAACAGATCTATATACAGTCTTCCGTATCTTTTTTCTAAGACTGTTCTATCCATATGCTTTTTAAAAATGTATAATCACATTATACAAATTGTTTTTATTTCTTCACATGATCAATCTTGGACATGTCAATATACGTAAACCAACCTTGCTCATTTTTGTTTTGCGGTACGCGGGCCTCTCACTGTTGTGACCTCTCCCGTTGCGGAGCACAGGCTCCGGACGCGCAGGCTCAGCGGCCATGGCTCACGGGCCCAGCCGCTCCGCGGCATGTGGGATCTTCCCGGACTGGGGCACGAACCCGTGTCCCCTGCATCAGCGGACTCTCAACCACTGCGCCACCAGGGAAGCCCCAACCTTGCTCATTTTAATGGGGGTAGATTATGGAGGTATCATAACCGATATCTTCTTGATGGATGTTTGAATTGTTTCTAGTTTTTCTTGGATATAAACGGCTGCAGTGAACATCCTTCTACACACATCTTTAAGTGCTTAAGCAAGTGTGCTACACACATAAAATAAATTCCTAGCATTGAAATCGCTGGGACAGAGTATGACCAGCATGGACTTTTAAATATTTAATAGAATTGTCCTCCAGAAAGCCTCTATCAGTTTACAGTACTCCCTTAGTTGTAGAGAGCACCTTCACAACTTCTTTCTCTTTGTGGATTCTGTTTTTTGGGCTTCAGAATCTTTCACCACAGAGACCAGATAAATATTCCAGGTAGATATTTATCATAAGCCAGATTTTAAAAAAATTTTTAATGTTAAAAAATATTTATTAGTATAAATAATATTTTCCTTTTTGCAGAGAAGTAAAAAGAAGGAAACAAAATAATACACTATCGTCTCACTCTCTTTGGCATTAATAAAACAAGACAAAACAAAACACTTGTACATGGTTTAAAAATGTAAACTTTCCGGGATACAGACTGAGAAATGAAAGCCTCCTCTCCCAGTTTCTCTCCCCCAAATAACCACTGTTAATACTTTTTTTTTTTTTTTTTTCGGTACGCGGGCCTCTCACTGTTGTGGCCTCTCCCGTTGCGGAGCACAGGCTCCGGACGCGCAGGCTCAGCGGCCATGGCTCACGGGCCCAGCCGCTCCGCGGCATGTGGGATCTTCCTGGACCGGGGCACGAACCCGCATCCCCTGCATCGGCAGGCGGACTATCAACCACTGCGCCACCAGGGAAGCCCCTGTTAATACTTTTATATAATTCCTTCTGGAAAAAAATTCTACACATGTTGATGCAATATTGTAGATATACCTAGACCCACATCTTCAGCTTTAGCCAACTTTTATGATTTCTTTTTTTGAACCACAAAGACTGTTTATTTGACACCAATAGCATACATCATAGTAAAAAGGAAACCAGTGATCACAATTTAATGTTGTTTGGGGTATTCTAAGGTAAAATAATAAAATAAGTGGTATTAACAGTGGAAAGAAAGAGACAAAACTATTACATGCATATGATTTCATACTTGGTAACTCAAAAGACTGAACAAAGAAGCTAATAACATTAATAAGATATTTTATAATGTGATTGGATAGAAAATGAATAAATTGAAGGACCTATTATGTCCCAGGATCCAAAAATACACCTTATAATAAAGTATGACTTTTCTTAATTAGTTAAAACGTGTCTCCCAAACTCTGGTGTCCATAGATCTGAAGGTTTACATATCAGTTGAAGAAAGATGGACTCTAGTAAAATAATTTGACAACTAAGTCATAGTCTCTTTATACCGAATGACGGGAAAACACGACTGAGTAGTTTGTCACTTATGATGGAGAACAAGCATAGTCACATTTAATCTTACCAGAGATCTTCCCTTTAATATGACTAGATAGCAAATATATTCTGTTTGGCTCCCTGGGTTGTAAATATTTTGTATCTTTAGCATTCTTATCAGCACATGTGATTTATAACATATTATCTGAATTAAACAAAGTACTTGGAGGTCTGAGTGACTTGCTTCACAGTTTCTCTTTACTTAAAGCTGCTTTCCTAAAGGGAGATCTATATTTCTTTTTTTTTTAATTAATTAATTATTTTATTTTTGGCTGCATTGGGTCTTCATTGCAGTGCGCGGACTTCTCATTGCGGTGGCTTCTCTTGTTGCGGAGCACGGGCTCTAGGCGTGCGGGCTTCAGTAGTTGTGGCTCACGGGCTCTGGAGCGCAGGCTCAGTAGTTGTGGCGCACAGGCTTAGCTGCTCCGTAGCATATGGGATCTTCCCGGACCAGGGATCGAACCTGTGTACCCTGCATTGGCAGGTGTATCCTTAACCACTGTGCCACCAGGGAAGTCAGAAACCTAATATTTCTGATTTCATATATTCTTTTCACAAAGAGAGAGCTTGTGTTAATATTTCCACAACAGCTCAGTAGTTCGGTATTTGTGTATTTCATTTACACAATAGGCAACATACTATACATCTGTCCCTAACTTTGCATCTTTCACTTAATACATCTTCAACACCTTTTCGTATCAGGACATGCGGATCTATTGAGGAAGATATTTTTTAACTTAGTGGTAGATTTTTTTTTTTTGCGGTACACGGGCCTCTCACTGCTGTGGCCTCACCCGTTGTGGAGCACAGGCTCCAGATGCGCAGGCTCAGCGGCCATGGCTCACGGGCCCAGCCGCTCCGCGGCATGTGGGATCCTCCCAGACTGGGGCACGAACCCGTGTCCCCTGCCTCGGCAGGCGGACTCTCAACCACTGCGCCACCAGGGAAGCCCCCAGTGGTAGATTTTTTAATGTTAATATATTGTTCTTCACTCTCCACAGCCTGTGGCCCTCTTGTCTTTTCCCATTTGGCTTCCCAGGCTGGGGGTCTGGGATGGTGAGTGCTAAATCATCACACCAAGACTGAGATCCACTCATGCAGTCTCGCTGTGTGACACTCCTCAATGACATTCTACCCCACAGACACAACTCCTGATGTCAGTACTAAATTTTAGCTCTCTTTGGTTTCCCTCATCCCCATAATTGTCCATGTGTACAGAAGGTGGAAGAACGGGTGCCTTTTTGGGTGTTTCTCCTCCCTCACACCTGCCTACTGATGTCTGCCATCTTTTTTTTCCATTCCAGGGGAAGCCATATATCTTTGACCGTGTATTCCCTCCAAACACGACTCAGGAGCAAGTTTATCATGCGTGTGCCATGCAGATTGTCAAAGGTAATGAATGTATTTTTAGAATGTATTTTTTTCAGGCTCCTCATTCCCTACCCCACTTCTCTCTACCAGTGTTCTTTCTCTGCCATCTCTTCAGATGTCCTTGCTGGCTACAATGGCACCATTTTTGCTTATGGACAGACATCCTCAGGGAAGACACATACTATGGAGGTGAGGGTTCTGACTTTTATGGGAATGAGGAGCTGGGAGTGTTAATAGGAGGCCAAGGAATCTCAGTAGGGAAAGATCTAGAAATTGAGGGCTGCCTGGTACAGAGGATGAACGGAGGGCAGCGTTATAGTGGAAGTTTAATGGAATCCCTTCAGCCTGCTGCAGTTCACCCTCCTTTCCACTACTCCAGTTTTCTTCTTTTCACCTGGAAAAGCAGCAGCAATGAAAGTCCAGAGAGCTGCTCGGTTCCCTCCTCCTTCCACTAAAAGGTAGTGACCATCCCCTAAGTTAAGATAGTCTTCTTAGCAGCTGTTATCTCTGTGTTCATCTGCATACCTCCAAGTTGTCTGATCCCTCCTGAGCCCAGCCTCATTCCAGAATACCCTTACTCCCCAGGGAAAGCTGCATGACCCTCAGCTGATGGGAATCATTCCTCGAATTGCCCAAGACATCTTCAACCATATCTACTCCATGGATGAGAACCTTGAGTTCCACATCAAGGTGATCAGGGCATGACCACTGGGCATCCTCTTATGGGACTGGGAGGGGAAGATCTAGTATGAACCCACTGAGATCCTGGCGCCCCAACTTATTCTCCACCGTGGTTACCTAAGTTCTTCTCTGCCAACATAGTCTCTTCTGCCCTTTCTCTCCCACCACCACCATTTGAGCGGGTTGCGTTAGCCTGAGATCCCTGTATCAGATTTAAGATAGGCCCTCTTCACTTCATACTTCTCCTTTCTCCCCAACCAGGTTTCCTACTTTGAGATTTACCTGGACAAAATCCGTGACCTTCTGGATGGTGAGTGGTGTTTAACCTCAGTGGGTGGGTAGGGGTGAGGAGGGCAAGGAAGAGAAAGATCACATTGCTTTTGGGCTCTTGGGTTTTGGTACTGTTTGGTGAGTGATGCAGCAGGCACACAAGGACACACACACTTGTACTTATGTCCCTTGCCTCCACTCACCAAGAATTTCCCAAAACCGAAAGGGTCAGAAGATGAGCTTAGATGCCCAGGCCCACATATAAACAGCCTGAGTCTAGCTGCAGCCCTGGGGCTGGAATCCTGCAGGAGGAAAAACAGCCTTCAGCACGTGCAGGGGGTTTAAGCTTCACAGGGGAGTCTTCCTCCCTCTTGCACATAGAAGAATGCACCATCCAAGTAGACTGCAGCGTGCAGGGGTTGGGGAGGTGAGGGGCTGGAAGTGCTGGCCTTGCTCACCCTGAATTGTCTTGATTCAGTGACCAAGACAAATCTGTCTGTGCACGAGGACAAGAACCGAGTGCCGTTTGTCAAGGTGAGAGTGGGGATGGGACACCCAGGTGGGGCCAGTGTATTGAGAGTGCAGGTGTAGGAGGACGGTAGACCAAAGGCCCACCCAGAAGTTGGAGGGCGGACATCCTGGTGGGGTGAGACATGCCAAGGGGCTGGGGAGAGTCTGGAGCCCGGGAAGAGGCACCGTCTGGAGAGGTCATTTGGTCACTGTGCAGGTAATTTAATTTGCAGATCAAAGTGCATGGGTCACTATCCATTTGCCCCCTACAGGGTTGTACTGAGCGCTTTGTGTCCAGCCCAGAAGAAATTTTAGATGTGATTGATGAAGGGAAATCAAATCGTCATGTGGCTGTCACCAGTGAGTGGGGAGACAAGGGGATCTTGACCGTGGGGTCTGCCTCTCCTCTGTGCCCTCTGGGGCTGAGGGACGCGGAAGTGAGCAAGGGAAGGCTGTGTCCTCCAGAGGAGGAGGGACGCTTGTCTGTGTGACCCTGAGACCTGCTGCCGGGGAGACGTAGGGGCTAGGCTAGTCCCGACAGACACCTCCTCTCTTGGCGGGTGGAGGCAGTGGTCTGTGGAAGCCGGGGCTGAGGGCTTCCGTTCCGCAGGGGGTGGTACAGGGACTGTTTCACCCCCCCTCCTACAGACATGAATGAACACAGCTCTCGAAGCCATAGCATCTTCCTCATCAACATCAAGCAGGAGAACATGGAGACCGAGCAGAAGCTCAGTGGGAAGCTGTATCTAGTGGACCTGGCAGGGAGCGAGAAGGTTGGGGGTCCTGTCGGGGTGGGGTGGGCAAGGAAGGAAGCCTTGGAGGGGGGTGGCCTTTCTGTAAATCAGAATAACTTTCTTATTGAGCTAGAATTCACACACCATAGAGTTCACCCTTTTAAGGCGTATAATTCAGTGACTTTCAGTATGATTGGCAGGTTGTGCGTCATCACCACTAATTCCAGAACATTTTCACCACCTGTTGACAGTCATGCCCTCTTCTCCCCTCCCCTATCCCCTGGCAACCACTAATCTACTTTCTGACTCTGGATTTGACTTTCTGGACATTGCACATAAATGGAATCGTATAACGTGTGTGTGTGTGTGTGTGTGTGTGTGTGTGTGTGTGTGTGTGGTGAGGTCTGTAGCAAGAGCGTTTAGGGGAACAGAGGAAGGGCCTTCTCTGTCCTCTTTCCCTCTCCCCGTCTCCTTGGACTAAGCCACCTTACGTGGAGAAGAGGTGGGGAGAGCCCACTCCCTCTGCAGCCGCTCACGACATACTCACCCCTTCGTGCCCTGGTAGGTCAGCAAGACTGGAGCAGAGGGAGCTGTGCTGGACGAGGCCAAGAATATCAACAAGTCCCTGTCAGCCCTGGGGAACGTGATCTCTGCGCTGGCTGAGGGCACAGTGAGTGCTCCTTAGGTGTCCGCAGCCCTCAAGCCCCACCCCATCTTCTGCCTTCTCCTAATGCCCCACCTCATCATGCCAATTCATGGGTTGCTCCGCCCCTAGTCAGCACCACCGTCCCTTCTTTATTTTTATTTTTTTAATTTTTTTGGCTGTGCCATGCAGCTTACAGGATCTCAGTTCCCTGACCAGGGATTGAACCCGGGCCACAGCAGTGAAAGCCCGGAAGCCTAACCACTAGGCAACCAGGGAACTCCCCCACCATCCTTTCTGATTCCCCCATTGAATTTTGTTTTCTGATTTGCGGCCTCTCTCTTCCCCCAGAAAAGCTACGTTCCATATCGTGACAGCAAAATGACACGGATTCTCCAGGACTCCTTGGGAGGAAACTGCCGGACAACCATGTTCATCTGCTGCTCACCGTCCAACTACAATGATGCGGAGACCAAGTCCACCCTGATGTTCGGACAGCGGTCGGTGGCAGGGTCCCCTCACTCCCTGCCGCAGCCCCTGCCGCGCTCTCCCCTCAGGGTCTTGTGAGCCTTAATGGAGGTCTCATCTCTTCGTTCTCCTCTCCAGGGCAAAGACCATTAAGAACACTGCCTCCGTGAATCTGGAGTTGACTGCCGAGCAGTGGAAGAAGAAATATGAGAAGGAGAAGGAGAAGACAAAGGCTCAGAAGGAGACGATTGCAAAGCTGGAGACAGAGCTGAGCCGGTGGCGCAGTGGTTAGCAACGGGTCCAGTGGGTGCAGGGAGCCAGAGAGGGCTCCTACGATCTCCAAGGGGGGCTGCGTTTCCGGAGGGGTGCAGTAGAGCAGTCATGAGAGAAAGCGAGAGCGGCTTGACTGCCTTTACCCCCACCCCCCGAAAGGTTGACGGTCCATTTGGCAAGAGAGATGGAGGTCTGGAGGTCTCCGCATTGTACAGTGAGGGAGGAAGGACCCTCGGATGCAGCTGTCCCTTCTCCCATCCCTCACCTTGTTCCGCCCCTTTGCCAGGAGAGGACGTGCCAGAGACGGAGCGCCTGGCTGGGGAGGATGCTGCCCTGGGAGCTGAGCTCTGTGAGGAAACGCCCGTGAACGACAACTCATCCATCGTGGTGCGCATCGCGCCTGAGGAGCGGCAGAAGTACGAGGAGGAGATCCGCCGCCTCTACAAGCAGCTTGATGACAAGGTAAGGACAGTCGGGCAGGGCACAGAGGTGAGAGCCCAGTGGGATGGTAAGCGAGGGATTAAAGAAGTAGATTATCCTGCCGTTTTTCTGATTTTAAAAGAGATGAATGTTCATTATTGAAAATGTGGAAGATAAATAAAAATATGTAGAAGAAAATTTAAATCATCTCCTCCCACCATTCAGAAATAAAGCCATGCAATTGAGATTATACTGTATATGTAACTTTGCATCCGATTTTTTCATTCCTCATTATATAATGAGCAATTTCCTACTTTGTTAACAATTCTTCATAAAAGCATTTTAAAATAGCTGCCTAACAGTCCATTTACCAGAATGTATTTAACCATTTACTTATTTACAAGCCTTCTAGGGTTTTTTGTTTGTTTTTTTGTTGGTTGGTTGTTTTTGCTGTTATAAATCGCTCTGAAATGACTATCTTTGTCCCTTGTGCGTAAGACTTTGCTTTGGAATGATTTGATTAGAATGGAGCGCTAGAGTGGGATTCCTCAGTTAAAGGATATGAACATTTAAAGGCTTTTGCTGTGCATTGTCAAGGTTATGCCAACTTCTAGGAAGAAAGGGATTAAAAAATGAGGGCAGGGGTCAAGGAAAGAAGCCGAGGGAAAGACCCCTTTCTTTTTTTAGGATGTGGAGTTTCTAAATCAAAGCCTAAACTAGCTGGATTTGTATCAGGATCCACGTGTACCCCAACCCTGTAAGTCTACACTGGAGGGAGTAGCTCCCTTCACCCCGCCTCTACCCCTCTTGCCTCCAACAGGATGATGAGATCAACCAGCAGAGCCAACTCATAGAGAAGCTCAAGCAGCAGATGCTGGACCAGGAAGAGGTAACGGGAAGGAGGGCAAGACACGAGAGCGCGTTCATCCCTGAAAGGCATCCAAAAGACCTTTTCCTGATAAGATGGAAGAAGGGGCATTCTGCTGAGGGCTGAGTCACCCTCCAAGACTATAGAAATCTGGAAACTTAAAGCACGGATGCCGGAGTCTGGGTGCTTCTTCATTCTGTTGCCCTACTTCTGTGAAGCGGAAAGCCCACTTCCTCTTGACTCTTGCTTTGGCCCTTGCTTCTCTCCTAGACCTATACCTGGGTGGGGGGCTCAGCTTCCCCAGACCAAGGGGTCGTCGAAGTGGTCGCCGGCAGAGGACTTCCTCACGTGGCTCGCCCCTCCCTTGCAGCTGCTGGTGTCCACTCGAGGAGACAATGAGAAGGTCCAGCAGGAGCTGAGCCACCTGCAGTCGGAGAACGACGCCGCGAAGGATGAGGTGAAGGAAGTGCTGCAGGCACTGGAGGAGCTGGCCATGAACTACGACCAGAAGTCCCAGGAGGTGGAGGAGAAGAGCCAGCAGAACCAGCTTCTGGTGGATGAGCTGTCTCAGAAGGTGGTGAGTAGCCGGCTCGGAGCTCCCTGGCCTCAGAACATCCTCCACATCCAAAGGGACCTCTGCTTCCTGATGGGGCAGGATCACGTTTGCACCTTTGCACTGCCGTTCAGTGTGTCGTGGGACACTCCCCCATCCCGCCACTGCACTTGGCCCTTCTGACCCCTCTCTCTTCCAGACCCTTCTGCAGGGCTTGTGTTCTCTTCATCGCAGCCATCAGGGTCATGCATGAAGGGAGAGGCCTCCGCCTGGGCTGGGGAGGGGAGCAGGAAGATGGCGATGGGATGACCTGAAGGGCTGTCCCCAGGCCACCATGCTGTCCCTGGAGTCTGAGTTGCAGCGGCTACAGGAGGTCAGTGGACACCAGCGAAAACGAATTGCTGAGGTGCTGAACGGGCTGATGAAGGACCTGAGTGAGTTCAGTGTCATCGTGGGCAACGGGGAGATTAAGCTGGTGAGTGGAGAAAGAGGCGGCAGCCTTGTTCAGGTCATTCTCGTTCTGGGCACTGGTGGGAGGTGCCGGTGAGATGACCCAGGCCCTCAGGGATACTGGGAAGGGGGGTTGCCAAAGATCCAGGAAACACGCCTGCAAACTAGACACGGGAAAACAGGTAGAGGTTTGCATAGACTCAACTGAAATACACAGTCTAAATCCACACACCAACTGAAATTCACATTGCTGAATAAAGAAGCAGTGGAGATGTGCTTATAGCAGGATTTGGAGATGGGAGCACACAATTAGGAATGATATATGCAGATCTGTGGCAGTGACAGTGACCCATCTGGGTGATCAAGCAGGTCAGTTTGACTACAGAATATCCTATTGCTCTACAGGATGAAAGAAGGTGACTGTCAGAATTGGATCTTTAAGCACAGAGAGAGGGATTTAGTGTGAAATGACAGGTGATACAGAGCTGCTAGAAGTCATCTGGAACATACCCGTCCCACCCGAGTCCCTGTGTCTCTGGGTGTGTGTGCCTGGGGGCTAGGCCGAGTAGAAGGAAATGGATAAAGGGCTTCCCGGCAGCAGAGAGGCACCTCCTCCCTCCCTTGCTCTCCCACAGCCGGTGGAGATCAGCGGGGCCATCGAGGAGGAGTTCACTGTGGCCCGACTCTACATCAGCAAAATCAAATCCGAAGTCAAGTCTGTGGTTAAACGGTGCCGGCAGCTGGAGAACCTCCAGGTCGAATGTCACCGCAAGATGGAAGTGACTGGGCGGGAGCTCTCATCCTGCCAGCTTCTCATCTCCCAGGTGAGTGCGGAGGTCCAGAGCCTTTGGGTGCCGTGGGAGAGGACGGGCAACTCTGTGCTTATGGGATAACTCCTAGCACCCACGTTTATGTCAAGAGCCTAGGGTCAACTGAAGTCAAGGACAGAAGAGCTGGGGGGAAGCATGAGAGGGTCTAGGCTAGAAAAGTGAAGGATCAGGGGATACTGCCCTCTGATCCAAGAGCGTCTAAAGGAACGGTCTCCAGAGGAATGTCCCTCGACCCTGCATCTCCATGGGAGGTGTAGCAGGAAGGGAGGATAGCTGGGGCTTATGGAGGTCTGCACTGCCTGGAATTGGGTCCTTTGCTGCATCCATCTTCTTCCTCTCATGAACCCTCACCCCACCAGCATGAGGCCAAGATCCGCTCCCTGACGGAATACATGCAGAGCGTGGAGCTCAAGAAGCGGCACCTGGAAGAGTCCTATGACTCCCTGAGTGATGAGCTGGCCAAGCTCCAAGCCCAGGGTGAGGCCCTCTTAAATGTCCAACCCCCCATCCTGGGATCTAAGATCGCAGAGGGGACAGGGAGGGAAAGTGACAAACATCACAGGAAACCACCCAACAGCACACCCACCAAAGCATTAGACTGAAATCGTGGAGTCCAACTCACATGCTGCTTAGCATGCTCTTGCACGTAGCTCAGCTTCCATGAACCATAAACCCTGCATTGTTCTGTGTCCCTGCTGTATGAAATTGGACCATCCTCACCCAGAAGAACATCCCTGTGGGCCCATTCTGGGTAGACGTGCCTTGCTCTGCCTGGAGCTCTGGTCACAATGTGAAGTTCTGTCTGGAGGAGGTAGGTCTGATGTAAGCTGTCTTCCCCTCTCTCCCTCAGAAACTGTGCATGAAGTAGCCCTGAAGGATAAGGAGCCAGACACACAGGACTCAGAAGATGTGAAGGTGAGTGGGGAAGGCGTGGGGAGGACTGGAGCCCAGCAGGGCTGTGCTGGTCCTCACTGAGCGGGTGTCTGGGAGTCTAGCTTTGAGCTTGGGGTGGGGTTGTTTGCAGAAGGCCCTGGAGCTGCAGATGGACAGCCACCGGGAGGCCCATCACCGGCAGCTGGCCCGGCTCCGGGACGAGATCAATGAGAAGCAGAAGACCATTGATGAGCTCAAAGAGTAAGAGTTCCCCAGGGAGGCTCGTCTCCACCTGGTCCCCTCCCCTTGCTGTGCCTACTCAGATGCTCCCTCTTGCACCAGGATCCGGTTCTTTAACTTCCATGTGTCATTCCCCTGACAATGACACGACTTTGCAGCCCAACTCCAGGAGGTACCAGGAGTGAGGACTAGTCCCTATCTGCAAGGCTATTCTGATTAGATAGCTCAGGGCCCCTCACCCTGTCATGGAAGCAGTGGCCTGAGTCTGCCTCTGATACCCAAAGGTATAGAAGAAGGAAAGTGTTTGAGGAGCTGGGCTTCCCTTTGCCTCTTGCTGACATCTTTTTGTTCTCCCCAATACCTCCTTGCCCCCCGCAGCCTGAATCAGAAGCTCCAGTTAGAGCTGGAGAAGCTTCAGGCTGACTATGAGAAGCTGAAGAATGAAGAACATGAGAAAAGCACCAAACTCCAGGAGCTGACGTGAGTGACGGGTCTGCCTGCAGACCCTACTCAGACATACTGCAGAGGCAAGACACAATCTAGATGTGAACATGGTGACCACAGGAAACAAGTGCCTCAGAAGAACAGTTTGATGGGGTGGGGAAGGGGGAAAAGGGGAGGCTTCTGTTCAATATTAGCAGACACGGAAGGATGTGGGGGATGTTTTGTGACGTGTAAAAAGCAGGTTACAAACAGTAGGAATGGTATAATCCCGTAACAGTTATGTGGGATATGCATGCATGGAAGAGTCTGGAAAGATGGACACCAGAATGTTCCCGGTGGTTTGATCTGTAAGTAGTAGAATCATGGGCTTTTTATGGAACTCGTTTACTTATCTTTGTTTTTTCTTTTCTAATTTCTGCACTGTGAACATGGGTAACTTGTGTAATATATAATAATAAAATATAGATCAAAGGAATGGAGGAGGGAGGAGAGAGGGAGGCAGGGAGGCCCTGAGGGATTCTTCTGTTTCCCTCTTCCTCCAGATTTCTGTATGAGCGACACGAGCAGTCCAAGCAGGACCTCAAGGGCCTGGAGGAGACAGTTGTGAGTGGTTTCCTTCTCTGCCAGGTTAACAGGGTATGGGTGGAGGGCTTCAGTTCTTCCTCCCGATTTCTTCCTAACCCCATTCCTCCTTGCCTTCTCTGCAAAGTCAGTCTGTGGCATGATCAGGACGCACCTTTTCCTAAAGGATGAGTGACTCACTTGTCTAGAGAGACTGAAGGGTCCAGTAATTTTGGAGGGGGAACGGTGACCGGGTATTTGGGGGACCCCAATTTTTCATCATTGTTTCCAGGCCCGGGAACTCCAGACCCTCCACAACCTTCGCAAGCTGTTCGTTCAAGACGTCACGACTCGAGTCAAGAAAGTGAGTGCCGTCTCGGGGTCTTCCCAGCCCCCGTATCCTCCCCCTTTCCCCAGGCTTCTCCAGACCCTGTGGCCTTCAGTGGGGCTGGCTTGACCTGGTCTGGGTGGGACCTGATTGGCCTCAGGACAGCCACACCTTTCCCCTGCCTCTGTCTCTCATCAGAGTGCAGAAATGGAGCCCGAGGACAGTGGGGGGATTCACTCCCAAAAGCAGAAGATTTCCTTTCTTGAGAACAACCTGGAACAGCTTACAAAGGTTCACAAACAGGTAAGAGTGAGGGTAAGGGGTGAAGAGAACTCTTGAGGCCGGGAGCCTAGGATACCTAAATCTTTGGAGGCCCTTGGATTTAGGAAAATCTACTTGCATGTTTTCCTTACTTTTCCCTTTTCCCTTTCCTACAAATCCCTTCTTTATCCCGTATTTGGTTCCACTTTTACCTTGTTCTTGGTTCTATGCCTGTTTTCCCTTTCCCAAAGCTCCCGGCCTGCCTCTGCTCAAAGTGGAATTCCCCAGGCCTACGCTGTTGGAGGGAAAGGTTGAAACTGTTAGAGGTTTCAGAGGCATGGGGCCGTGACCGTACACAAGTGATACTGGTCAGACGTTAGCCAGAGACGGAGAGCAGAGAGACAAGAAGTCAGGAAGCTGGGCTTTCTCTCATGGAGAGGACTCCCTGTGCCTAGGCCTGGGGCAGGCACACAGGGCAATTACATGATGTCCTCAGATGGCCCAACTGGCCCCTGGTCAGGGCCAGTGAAAACTCCTGTGTATTAAGTTGCTGCCTCTCTATCCCCCTCCTCGCTGCTGCGGTTCCTTAGGTGGAAGACTGGGTTTCAAAGGTATGGGGTGCGGAGGTGGAAGGGGCAGTCCAAAGGAGTCAGGACAGGAAATGTTTGGTGCATACATAGCAGGAGCACCCTGGCTAGTGCCAAGTAGCTGAGCCTTGAAGACAGATGCAACAAGACTGTCAACCGGCCCTTTTGACTGATTCGTAAAATAAACCCTAACCTATGCTTCACTCCCTTCTTTTCGAATCCACCTTAAAATTCGTTTTAAACTCATGTTCTCATTAAACTACAGCTTAAACTTCTTTTCTTCCCAGTGCCGCCGTACCCAGCATATATAGTAAATACCCAGTACATCTTCTTATTTTTTTAAATAATGAAGAAAATCCTAGAACTGTGGCCCAGTGGTAGTCCACAGGGTTTATTTATTTTATTTTGACCTGCAGAGGGCTTTAGTACCATCTTTCCCCCTTTACCTATTATAAAACAGCGTGAACAACATTATAGAAAAGTTGAAAGGGAAGAAACATTTGTAATCGGTTTTGTCATTCTTTTTAATTTCTGTGTTCATTTTCCTTCTTAATCCAAATGCATATTACATTGCTTTTTTTCCCCAATTTTTTTTCATTGTAGTAAAGTACACATAACATAAAATGTATGACCTTTAATCATTTTAAGTGCACCATTTGGTGGCCTTAAATCCATTTGTAATGTTGTGCAACCATCACCACCATCCCTCTCCAGAGATAAGTCTTTTCATCCTGTAGAACTGAAACTCCATCCCCATTAAATAATAACTCCTCATTCCCTGCTCCTCCACCCCCTGGCAACCCCCATTCTACTTTGTCTCTATAATTTTGACTACTCTAAGAATCTCACCTAAGTGGAATCATCTGGGATTTGTCCTTTTGTGACTTGTTCATTTCACTTAGCATAATGTCCTCCAGGTTCATCCACATTGTGGCACATTTCGGGAAATCACAGGCTGTTTTCCTTTTCCCCCATGAAGGCTCTGCCTCTGTTCTAAGTCTCAAAGACCAAAAGCTACTCACCTATAGGAGAGAGGACTCCTAATATCCTACCTCAGGGGACACAAGACTAGAAAGGAAAACACGAGTGATGTAGAAACCTCTCAGTCAACAGAATCTTAAATAGCCAGGGCCATAACCCTATTACAAATTAAGCTAAGTTATTGTCACAGCAAAACATTGTTTATAATCTGTAGATTGTCCCAAATTAAAGGGACCGTTCTCCCAGTGTCCCCTGCTGCACTGACTTGCCTGGTGTCTTCCAAGGCCGGCTCCTTCTGCAACCTGTAGGGCCCTAGTCATTGTGTGAAACCTTGTAAAAAGATCAGGAAGTCTTTTCTGGATGCAAGGTGGTTAATACCACGCTGTAGCTTAATTTAAATGGGAAGAGGGACAGCCCAGGAAATCCTTGAACATGAAGGTAATGAGCACAAATGTTTGTGAGACTTCAAAACATTTTCTTTCCTTCCTATGGGGCGGCCATGTGTGTGTGTGTATCTGTGTCTGTGTGTGTGTGTGTGTGTGTGTGTGTGTGTGGTGCGTGGGCTCCTGTATTCCAGCTTCTGCTCCTGCTCTACACTGCACCTAACCTGCACTCAACACCATCTCCACCCTCCAAACTGCTACTGTGCTCTTGCTGCCTCACCGTGTGCATGCCCACAGAGCCATCTCTGGGGGAGGGGGAGGGGCCTCATTCCCATGGTTGCCCTGGGGCTGTTGGTCTGGCACCAGCTGTGAGATATTGGGGGGTTGGTGGTGTTTAGGCCAGGAGGAGACTGGAACTCTTGCTCTCCCAAGCGTTCTGGGCTACAGAGGAGTTGGCATGTTTTTGCTGCCTGGAAAATGATGGAACTTTTTAATGCCTGACCACCGTTTGCTAAAGGGAGAAGGAAAGAACTGGCCAGAACAGCAATTAGGTAAAGGGAATGAGGCCTTTGGAGGAAACCACATGGTCTCCACCTTCCCTGACATGACTTTTCCTTATTCTCTCTCCCACCCGCACCCCCGGCTCCGCTGCCTTGTTCGCCTCTCTCCCCGCCTGTTCGCCGGGGCTCGTCCCACAGCTGGTACGTGACAATGCAGATCTGCGTTGTGAGCTTCCTAAGTTGGAAAAACGACTTAGGGCTACGGCTGAGAGAGTTAAGGCCCTGGAGGGTGCACTGAAGGAGGCCAAGGAGGGCGCCATGAAGGACAAGCGCCGGTACCAGCAGGAGGTGGACCGCATCAAGGAGGCCGTTCGGTACAAGAGCTCCGGCAAACGGGGCCATTCTGCCCAGATTGGTGAGTGGGGAGTGGGCGTCAGCAGGCGTACGGGAGGGATCACCACCTGGGGGAACCCAGCAAATTCCTCAGTGTAACCCCACCCCAGCCTCACCCCACCACCACTACAAAACAGTAGAAAAGTGAATTACCTTACTTGCAACTCAGTTCAGCTCTAGCTAAATGACCTTGCAGGGCAACTGCACGGTAACAAAGAGCCTCTTCACGGTCATTTTCCTTTCTTTGCCGCAGCCAAACCCGTCCGGCCTGGCCACTACCCAGCATCTTCACCCACCAACGCCTATGGCACCCGGAGCCCTGAGTGCATCAGTTACACCAACAGCCTCTTCCAGAACTACCAGAATTTGTACCTGCAGGCTGCACCTAGCTCCACCTCAGACATGTAGTGAGTGACCATGGGCGGGCTGAAGTCCTAACCCAAGGCTCTCTGCACCCTATAAGGCATAAGACTGGGTTAATTATTGGGTGAGACTTAGTTCTTTTCCTAAGTAGCTTCATTTCTAACCCTTTCTCAACTTCACACCTTTGATTAGAAGGTGGTCATCTGCCCTCCCAGCCTGAGGCCATGTTTGTTGTCCTCTGGTCTCTGGGGATGGGAGGGGTGGATGGCTTCATCCCTGAGGGTGAGTGTGGATCAGTGGTCCTCGGAATAGTGGAAGGTGGGTGCCAGAGGTTGCATCTCTCTCCTCTGCTCCATCCAGCTTTGCAAACTCCTGTACCAGCAGTGGGGCCACATCTTCTGGAGGCCCCTTGGCTTCCTACCAGAAGGCCAACATGGACAATGGTGAGTGAAAAAGATGGGTAACCAGCCTGTGGGATCCCCAGGGCAAGTTGAAAAGTATCAGAAAAGTAAGTGACCCTGCACCTACAGCTCAAACACTGCATCCCTTCAGGGTCTTGGACGCTTAGAAGTGGATTCCTCTGGTCACGTGCCTGTCCCAACCCTTCCCTTCCCTTCCCCTCCCCTTCTCCTCTCCTCTGTGAGGGCTCAGGGAGGCTTTTTCTCAAACAAAATAATGGTGCAGCTTGGGGTAGTTGAAGACGAGTGCCACAGACCCAGATGGCAGCTATGTTGCCAAGACACTTACCTTTTTCTCCAAGGGATTAGGATGAGAGAGGGTTTGAGGAGACCGTTAGTAACACCCAATCTCTCTTTTCCTTCTTCCAATCTTGTGTTCTCCATGATGTCCTCTTCAGGAAATGCCACAGATATCAATGACAATAGGTACGCCGGTTGCCACTGCTCTTGGGCTCTCTGGGTGGGACCAGAAGAAATGGTTACATTTCCCTCATGCCTTACTTAGAGGTTCGCTGGAGACTTTGGGGAAAGGAGGAGGAAATGAGAACCATTCTCGCCATCACTGTGTTGTCCAGGAGGTCCAGTCACCCCCAGCCTTGGTGTAGAACACTGTCCCCTCCTCCAATTCTCCCTGTGGTTCCTCCCCATGCCAGCTATGGGGGCTGGGAGAAAACACCATGGACGTCTGATGACCTGGGTTTCCCTCCTACTTTGGGGAACTTTGTGACCTTGGGCAAGTCAGCTCTATCTCTCTGGCCTTGATTTGCCCTGTATTCCTGCCCTTCATTATCTCACAGGGATGCTGAGAGAGCAAAGTGACAGGAATGCTGTCATTTATACGGAGCTGACAATGCTGTGATTATGCTGGGTCTCTTCTTCCAGGAGTGACCTGCCATGCGGCTACGAGGCTGAAGACCAGGCCAAGCTGTTCCCTCTCCACCAAGAGACGGCAGCCAGCTAATCTCCCACACGGGCTGCTGCATACCTGCACTTTCAGGTAGTTTCAGGCCGCTTCCTCTGACCAGCCTCAGGTTGCCTCCTTTCTTGCCCTCAGCTTCTTTGTTTCTCCTGCTTTTTTTTAAATCATCTCAAAACTTTTACTATATAGTTGTCCCTCAACTCCTGCTGCCCCCTCCCAGGGGCTACATCAGAACTGCCCGGTGTCCCCTAGGCACTGGCCTCCCCTCCCGCCTTGTGCTTGGCCGTAGTGGGAACCACAGTACCGCCTTTATGCCACTAGGGGTCGCTGCAACATGTCAAAAGAAGTGGGCAAGGGCAGTGTCCATCTAGAGCTGCAACACAGGTCACAGAACCTAGTGGTTATTAGGAGACCTTGGGAGATCTCTGTGTCCTATACTCCTCATATCTGTATATGTCACCAATGAGCTTTAGCAAATGTCCCAGGAAGTCTAACTTTTTGTTCTTCTAGCTGCTGTATCAGCACTCCCCTCCAATCTTTCTAGTGGAGGTGGAAAACAGCTGTGTGCCCACCTCCAAGCCCCACCTTCACCTCTGTCCTGGGTCCTCTCCCCTGTTCCCTGTGCTCTCCTAGCAGCACAGGCACCTTCCTGGTTCTTGTGTGTCACCAGGCTTCTCGCCAGGTTGCTTTATGGCTCAAAATGGGCACTGGGATCCTGTTTTATTGTCCACCTTGGATCCTTGGAGAACGAGAAACGAGATAACATGGCCAGTCTCCTAGTGGGCGGCATCCAAGCTGAGCCCTCTCCAGGGGTTTTCCAGAGTAATAGGCCAGGCACACGTAGGCAGAAAGGCATGAGAAGCAAGCAGTGGGAATGGGGGAGGGAGAGTTAGGGAAGGCCTGTGGGTGGAGGAGCAGGAGATGGCAGGGTGGCATCTGGCTGTTGATATCAAAGGAACAGGACTGTAAACCCAAGCTGGTACAGATGCCACCCTGTTCCTCTTCAGTGACCGGGCTGCAAGGTGGTTCCTCACAACCTCTTTCTCTTTCTTCCCCAGTTTCTAAGAGGGACTGAGGCCTCTTCTCTCAGCATGCTGCAAACCTGTGCTCTCTGATACTAACTCCCTTCCCCAATCCTTGTTGTCCGACTGTACTATGTATGATGTCTTCTCTTACTCTGTATCTCTTTGTACTCTGTATCTATATATCAAAAGCTGCTGCTATGTCTCTCTCTTCTCTCTGTCATACTCTCTAGTATCTAATGATGTATTTAGCAATTTCTAAGCATAGTATACCCTCCTCATTTGGGGCCATAGGGAGGAGGGTCAGTGTTTCTTCTTCCTCTCCTATATGCATCTCTCACACTGAATGGTGTTAGTCACAGAGATGATAAAAGGAAAATGGGAGCTAGAGGGCTGTGATCCTTCACAAACACACACACACATGCACGTACACAAAGCCTTAAGCAGAAGAATGTCTTGGCGTCATGAGAAGATACAGAAATAGACTCTTCCTCCCTCCTCTTCCACATTTAGCACAGGGGAGGGTGAAATGGAAGGACTGCTTAAATTATACGGTGAATTTTCTTTAGACACCCCTCACCCCAACGGAGGGGTTCTGGGTGTGCACCTCTGCCCCCCGAAGTCTGCCTTTTGCCTCCCTCTTCCTGTGCCCCCTGGACAACCAAGAACATGGATTGCTCAAGGGACCACTTCCCTTTCTCCTCAAAACTCCTTTTGATATTCTCTACCCCGGAGCTCATGACCAGAACCCAAAGCTGCTTAAAATTATTTTGAAACATTGAGGAGGCCAACCCATTTCCAACAATCTGTCAAATGGTTGCTCATCTGTCCACGGTGAAAGTTATAGCCAAGCGTAAGCAAAATGAGTCCTTCTTTGGCTTTGGGGGTAAACAGACTGGAAAATTCCTAAGTATTTTTTTGCCACAGTGATGGGCTGGATTCCTTTCTCTGTCCCATATTGGGCTGCATGTTCTTCCCGTCTCCACCTTTTGGTTTGGGGGCTTCCAGTTCATTGGCAAAATAGGTATCTCGAAATGCCTTCCTTTCAAGCTGGAGCCTGACTTTTCCCCGATGATACACATTAAAAAATGTTTTTTTCCAAAAAGAATTCCCTCTGTAATGTCCTCATCTGGTATTAAGTGCACTTTAAAGAAAAGGGCAGGGCAGATTTTCCAGAGGTGGAGGAGCCCAAGGGCTTGACCCAGGGGGCACCCCCACTCCCTATGGAATTGACAGGACTATTGTTTTGTTTTCATATCCTGTCCTACCACATGGTGCTAAGGTGGCTTTCCAGGTAACTGCAGGGATGTAGAGTGGAGGTCACAAGCCAGTCCAAATCAAGAAATATAACCTGGTGTCCAGATAGCCAGTCTTATCTGGGCTGGAAGAACAGGGTAGCAGGGCAACCCATCACCTAGTTTCTAAGTCAGGAAAGAAAGCTCAGTGTGAGTGTCAGCTGGTAAATACAGCCTGTATTGGCCTGTGACTCCTTCAAGCGAAAAAGTCCTTTCTCCCTTTACCTGTTAGGCCCTTTTTAGCAATTAAGGAGAAATGCAGGGAAAAAAAAAATACCAGAGGGGTGTAGAGTAAATCCAAGGCGGTGATATTCAAACATTTTTCAGAACCAATCTTATATAGAACCCTGACATAAAGAATAGCTAAAAGTGACGCAGACCTGGGCAGTTTGCATTTTTGTTGTTTGGTGGAAAATGCTTCACTAGTTGAGGAGCCCTTGAACAGTCCTTAAGAGACCCCAAGGATTCTGTAGAGTAGATTGAAAACCACTGCTCTGAGGAAAGGGGTTCAATCTGGCTCCCCTGCCCCAAGCAAAGAGGGAAAGGGTGGGGTTGGTGAGCCACGCTGTCTCCAGACGCAAGTGGAGAGGAGGGAAGATACCTGTGCACCTGGAGACTTGTGCTAATGTCGGCCAGCAGGGCACCCAAGAATCCAGTGAGCTTTATGTAATCTTGCCACCAAATGACTCTTTTAAAACACAGAAGAAAATGTGAAGGTGTAGGGCAGATGAGGAGAGAGGTGACAGAGGGAACAGCCTTCTCTTTAGCAAGATGTAAGGGAAATGTAATTCACTTACATAAATAAGAAACGACACACACACAAAGCCTTCACCAGAAGCTTCACTCCACATCCCCCTCCTCCCATCCCCCTCACCACATTCCTTTCAGACAGCCAGGGTCTCCACGAGGGGCACCTGGCCTGCCCCCTCACATCTGCCAAAATGTTGCATGCCAGCGTGAAAGACAAACCAAACTGCACCAACCCCAGTGTGTATTTACTTGATGTACATAGATACCTTTAAAATAAAATAAATTCAGTGATGGCTCTCCCGTGTTGTAAGTCTTTATCCCTCCCCAGTCTCACTCCCTTCCCTGCATGTAATGGCATTATGACAGCGTGGGATATATCCTTCCAGGTGTTTTTCCATATATTTACACGCAGGCTTTTTTCCCCCACTTGACAATATGTCCTAGAGATCTTTTCATGTCAAGATACATATTTACCTCATTAAAAAAATACATGATTTTTCATAAACGTATCCTATAATTTATTCAACCATTTCACTATTGGTGGACATCCATCTAGGTTGTTCGTAATTTTTAACAAAAAATGGTATCCTGTTTTCTTCACTGTTTTCCCCAGACCACCCTCAGCCCCAGCATCAGTTCCATCCCTCTAGTGTGTCTGCAACCCTCCCTCGCCAAGAGCTCAGCTCTCTTGTCCCAAGATTGTTTACCACGATCACCCTTCTAACCCCCATTTTAGAGTATAGCCCTACCTGTCTTCTCTGCTCTTACTTCAGAGTTTCTGAGATAAGTGGAGAAAACCATAGGACCAAAACACTAGGGCAATTAAAAACAAAGAGCCCCAGAGGTAACTTGACCTTTGGTGCTGATTTAACTGTTCCTTCTGTGTGTCCCCGCTGTTTTCTCTCCCACTCTCCAGAGCAACTGGTCTAAACCCTCACTCCTCAAGATCCCTTCTCACCGTCCTCTCTTAGGCAACAACTTTGTCTATTTTAAAGGGTAAATTAAGGTGACTGAGTGTGTGAAATTCTTCACCTCCCCCCCCCCACCTACACACTTACCTCTGTCTACACAGACCCCTTTGCTTTCTCCCGTCTGACAAGTGATAAATCTCCCTTCTCTGGACTAAATCAAGGCCCTTCCAGATCTTCATTCCTGAGGTACTTACAAAGACTCAATATATAAAATAACTAATGAGAACCTACTGTATAGCACAGGGAACCCTACTCAGTGCTCTGTGGTGACCTAAATGGGAAGGAAATCCAAAAAAGAGGGGATATATGTATATGTATAGCTGTACAGTAGAAACTAACACAACATTGTAAAGCAACTATACTCCAATAAAAATTAAGAAAGAAACTAAAACAAAAAATATATAAAATAACTAAAAGTGATGCAGACTTGGGCAGTTTGCATTTTCTTTGTTAACTTCTGTCTCAGTGATTTCTTCCCTTGTCCTTGGTAAGGTCTCCCTTAAAAGTGTGTTTTACTCTGTTTCTCTATAAGCCACTCCCCACCTTGTTTTCTCACAACCAAATTTCCTGATGAAGTCCCAGGCTTCCCTTCCCCACTTCCTCACCTCCTATTCATCCCGCAGCCCACCTGGATCTGGCTCTTGTTCTGCTGAAAGTGCTTTCCAAAGGTCACTAGTTGCCAAAGACAATGGGCACTGCTCCTTCCATGTCTTGCCTCACCTTTCCATGACATTTGACACTGCTCTCCATTCCTTCCTTCTCGAAATTCAACTCCCTTGGCTTTTGTGACCCTGCTCTCCTGGCCCCTTTTACTTCTCTGGCCACCCCTTCTCAGTCTTCTCCCACTAGCCTCTCACATGGTGGCCTATACCAGGGTCCAGCCTTTCCTTGCCCTCCCTGGGAGATGTCATCCTCACCTACGGATTCTTCGCAAAAATTAAACTTTTATCCCCAGCCCAGATCATTCTGCTGAACTCTGGGCCCATATGTCCGGCTGCCCTCAGGTGCCTCAAACACGGTCCAAATTGAACTCTTGTTTTCAACCAAAACTGCTCCTTTTTCATGTCACCGCCATCTCTCTACACCTTAGCCAGAAGCCTAGGATTCATTCTCAATGTCTCCCTTTCCCTCAAATCCCACATCCCCTACGGATTTTACAAACTGACATCAAACTATACCTTTAGATGCCAGCCCCTTCTTTCCATCCCAATAATCATTGTTTTAGTTCCTCATCTCGTGCGTAGACTCTTGCAATACTCTGGTCACCCTCCAGAATGATGCCTGAGAGGTCTTTCTAAAAGCACAAAACCCACTTAAGGGATCTCCTACTTCGTAAAGAAATGCTTTCGGGTTAGCTTCAGGGCGGAGGTTATTCCTAGAAACTGGGCAAAACCGAAAGGCGGCGACTTTGCAGCAAAGAAGTCCTAGACCGAGGGGTTAAATCAGGCCAGTCCAGGCAGCATCCCCTACGCCTGGATGACTGGTCTGGGCCTCGCGGACTGCTCGCAGCCCTCAGGGCAAAAGGCTTCGGTGCGACTCCCCACCGCCAGGTGAGTCCAGGCAACGCGCGGGCGTTGGGGCAGACGTGCGGCCGCCAGGGGGCGGAGTCAGCCTGCCCCGCCCTACTCGCACGCCTGCGGGCCAGCCTCCGGTCACGTGACGGAGGCGCAGGTGAGCGCCGCTTCCGGGGTCGGGAGACTACATCGCGGCCGGCCGGCTCCGGCTTTCACTCGGTTGGGTGTGCGGGAGACTATGGCGTCGTCCTCGGTCCCGCCGGCCACTGTACCGGCGCCGACAGCGGCTTCCGGCACAGGTTTCGGCTTCGCTTCCAAAACCAAGAAAAAGCATTTCGTGCAGCAGAAGGTGAAGGTGTTCCGGGCGGCCGACCCGCTGATGGGCGTGTTCCTGTGGGGCGTAGCCCACTCGGTGAGACCCGGCCCCGGCCCCGGCCCCGCGGAGGCCCTGTCCGAACCCCTGAGCTCCTCCGGGCTTGTCTGTTTCCAGGCTCCCGCCTCCGGAGCCCCTAGCGCTGCCACTTTTCCCCCAGGCTGTTCTGGTCTGCCCACCTGCCCTCAGGTGTTTCACCCAGCGTACTTTCTCGCTGTAGACCTTTTTTTTTTTTTTAACGTAGACTTTTGTCTCTCCCTCCGCCCGTTACTCCTCCACTCTGGTTCCATCTTCCCCAACTGAAATCCAGCTCCCTGCTTCCTTCCAGTCCGTTCCAGCCTCAGGCCACGGAGACCGGCCGGGACCCGGTTCCGTCTGGAAGGACATTAGGGAGAGTAGCTCTTCTGGCTTGGTGGTGGTGAGGTCTCCAGTGAGAGTGTAAGTGTAGAAAGGGAGCGGAGAGGGTAACTGGATGAAGGGAATCGTTCACTTCTCCTTTGCACCTTGCTTTACAGCCGCTGTCAGTGACGTTGGAACCTTGGCTTTGGGGGAAGCTCCAGGCTTCCTGGACCTTCTAATCCTGCATGTCCCTTTCTTTCCCTTCCAGAGGTACAGCATTTCAGAGAAGCTACCCCACTCTGAGCCTAGTGGTTGCATTACTCAGCGCTTAATGTATGTAAGCCTTTGGTCTTAATTGCAACCCATTGCTGGCTGGAGTAATGGTATTTGGTGTAAGTGGGGGTCATCTTTGACCAAAGAGCTGGCTCAGGAGCTCTGGTCATGGGGACATTATGGTGGTGAACTTTAGAATCAGGGAACTGCTGTCGATGGTTGGCCTGGGAATCCGGAGGAGGCCAAAAGAGGCCGGCGCATCTACTTTCCTGAGGATACCTCAGGTGAAGGAAGCACAGCCATTGCCCCCCTTCCCTCAGATCTGGATTGGAGGGATGCAGTGACCTTGAATATGACAGGCAATATTTTAAAAAAAATTTTTTTTAATTTATTTATTTTTTGGCTGTGTTGGGTCTTCGTTGCTGCCCGCGGGCTTTCTCTAGTTGCGGGAGCAGGGGCTACTTTTCGTTGCGGTGCGCGGGTTTTTCATTGCGGTGGCTTCTCTTGTTGTGGAGCACAGGCTCTAGGCATGCGGGCTTCAGTAGTTGCGGCACGTGGCTCAGTAGTTGTGGCACATGGGCTTAGTTGCTCCCCTGCACGTGAGATCTTTCTGGACCAGAGGTCGAACCCGTGTCCCTTGCATTGGCAGGCAGATTCTCAACCACTGCACCATCAGGGAAGCCCCCAAGCAATATTTTAAAAACTCAACTTCCTTGAAACATTATAGTCATGGTAGTGCTGTGGAGGTGGAAGGGGATGAGGAGGAATACAGTTTTTGTCACATTTTTATTTGTGGCTTAGAAAGTCATCTGGGGGTGTGTCAGCTCCCTTTTGCATTTGTGGCTCTGTGGACTGCTCCCAGCTCAGTCTAAGGCACTTGGTATGGGCAAGGCTGATGGAGGTGGGCTGCTTCTGTTATGACTCATCCATCCATCCCTTTGGGAAACTTAAGAAGGAGGGTTTTCCTTTGGTAAGATGGGGGAACTACACATAAGACCTGCCTCAGCTTCCCTAGGTATATATACTTTAGCCCCAATACCCCACCCTCCAGCCAGCACACATTTACTTCAAGGGTCTGGAATGGAGAAATTCCTTGAACATATGTGTTAGTGATGATTCAGCCTGCTTAACAGCAGGTGGCGAGGAGGGGGCATAAAGAACTGTAGCTGAATTTTAGGCTGGGAATCTCTAGTGGGTTTTTTTTTTTTTTCCTCTGGAGGAATATGTTCTGTCCTCCTTTTCTACTGAGAATGAGAGGAGCTGGTTTTTCATTGCAGTGTATGGGATTTAGGTTAGACTACACTTCATAACCTCTGTCGAATGATCAAGTAAGGATAGGCAAGGCATCTGTTTATTCAGTTAATAAACACTTCAGGACCACTGTGGGCCAAATATTGTGCTAGCTAGGCACCTGAGTGATGCAGACGACTAGAACTGGTCCTTACCAGAGCTCACAACCCAGGTGGGGAACTCACGTAAACTAGAGGCTAGAGTCAAGTGATAAGGGTGCGTGAAAGATACTGTGGCAACAGTGGGGAGAAAGCACATCTTCTGGGCACTTCTTAGTGCAAGATCCCCCTTTCCACCCTGAATTAGCAGACTGCTGATTCTTGGGGCTGAGGAGTGCATGTGATGCTTGCATCCTTTGGGCTGTGGGTTGGCTTGACTTCAGTGAACAGATGCCTAATGAGCTCATATCCTTTGCCTGCCTGCATTCCCTCTAAAATCAGCTGTTTTTCTTTTATCTTACACCTAGGCAGGTGGGGACCTACTACAGAGAACTGGGTCAGAGTGGTCTGGAAGGACTGGTCCTGTTTGTAAGGAGATGCCTCCTTCAGGATATGGACGTTTCATTCTCGCTGCTGTCGACCCCTCAACAGCAGTCAACAACAGTCCCCTTAACTCTCCTTGTACTTTGAAAACACCTTTTGTTTCCAGTGGAGCATGGAACTGTTTGTCTTGAATGTCTTGAGTCTGCTGAGGGTCTTTTTTTTCTCTAGAATTTGTTACAGCTTTAAAAAATAGTCCAGAGTCGCTTACAGAGTTTGCCTGATATAAAATGACTGTTGTGAGCATGAAGTTCCACGGGGGCGGGAGTGTGAGGGGCTGTGTGCAAGGGTTGCTCACTGCAGGCCTTGGGCAGCAGAAGATGGCAGACACATACTCTCATCTTTGTCAAGCATATGCATAACCAGCGTTTTTAAGGGAATGAGGTTTGATTTGCCCTTTTCTGACTCTTGCCCAGACACAGTGTATAAGTAGCTCTCCACACCCCTACTCACTGCCTTCCTGTTCTTGTTTTGGCTTATCAGATCAATGAGCTCAGCCAGGTGCCTCCCCCGGTGATGCTGCTGCCAGATGACTTTAAGGCCAGCTCCAAGATCAAGGTCAACAATCACCTTTTCCGCAGGTATGTGGGAATCCCCACCCTTCTCATGTCAGCCTTCCTAGAAGAGAGAATAAATAATATTAAGAGTTAGGATTGAATGAGTTGAAGGTTTTAGATTTAGAAGACAACTTACAAGTTGTTATTGTATTGTCTAACCTTCCTTCCTATGCAGAAATTCAGTATTTTGTAAAGAAACCACTAAAATAATTTCCAATGTTCCTTACACCCTTATCTATGTGTACTAGTTTACCTTTCCTCTAGCCAGGAGATTCACAAAGTAATAAATACGTTTAGATGCCATTACCATTAGCTTCTGAGAGGGACTCCCTGAAAGAAATACCTGAGTCCTGTAAGCCCTCCTAGTATCAGAAGATGCCATTCAAGACCTATTGCTTATTTAGGGATGTCTCTGACTTGCTTGAGATTTGGGAAATGCTGCTGTTTGGATGGGCAGTAGGTCGTGGTTCTGCTTAAGCCGCTTACCAGTCATGTGACTTCAGCAGGTCACTCAACCACCCTGAGCCAGTCTCCCCTTCTATAAAATGGGAATAATACACCTTTAAAGGACCTCACAAGGGTTTTATGAGAGTCAAATAAGGTAATATGTGTGAAGGTGCTTTGTAAAGTGTCAAGCCCTACATAAATATAAGGTAATATTGTTACTTTGTTTCTTATCTTGAAAACCCCTATTGCAGGGAAAATCTGCCCAGTCATTTCAAGTTCAAGGAGTATTGTCCCCAGGTCTTCAGGAACCTGCGTGATCGATTTGGTATTGATGACCAGGATTACTTGGTGAGAGTCCATTCGGTGAGGATAGTCCTTTCTCCCTAACAACTGGGGAATCCGTGGGACAGTCATGTTTGGAGAAATGAGGGCCTTCACAGGTATTCTTTATATTTTTGTGGTCACAGGCATCTAAAAAAATCTGAAGAAAGCTATAAACCCTGTCCTTGGGGGGAAATGTAGATACATTAAAATTTTTGCTTTCAATTTCATTTAGTCCATATATGGACACCAAATTTAGAACCCTTGCTCATCCTCTTACGTCAAGATTTCATCCACTTTCAGGTGTGTTCAGTTGGCCACTGTCCTAGACTTGCATCTCCATATAAAGGGGAGGAAAAGAGCTTCTAGCCTATTTTGTGTCCCCAGGTGTCCCTTACCCGAAGTCCCCCGAGTGAAAGTGAAGGCAGTGATGGTCGCTTCCTTATCTCCTATGATCGGACTCTGGTCATCAAAGAAGTATCCAGTGAGGACATTGCTGACATGCATAGCAACCTCTCCAACTACCATCAGGTCAGGTCTCTCTCCAGCCTCATTCTTCCCCTCCCTACTCATAACTCAGCTCCAGAGCACTTGGGAGACTTCCTATCCCTCTTTCTCCCTATAGCCCATTTTGATCCCCAAGAAGCATTTGACATCATACTTTTGAAAACAAGGCATTTCAAAAGAGAGCCTCTGCATACAGATTTGTGTTTGATTAAATAGAAGAGTTCGTGTTCCTTCTTATTTGGCACTTCTA
Organism: Delphinapterus leucas; assembly: GCF_059928025.1. Lineage (NCBI taxonomy): Eukaryota > Metazoa > Chordata > Mammalia > Artiodactyla > Monodontidae > Delphinapterus > Delphinapterus leucas. The sequence continues at coordinate 45,243,009 of NC_143139.1, forward strand.
ATCTAAAACCGCTATGAATTGATAGATACATAAAGGGTACATGTATAGCAAAGTATAAACTTTAGACTAAGTCAGAATTAGATGAAGTGTTAACACCAAATGTACTATCAGGAATAAATGCAGTTTGGGGAGAAAACCAGGATAAGTGCACAATTGGGATAGATTGGAGGAGAGAAGCCATGATCATATCCAGTCCTAAGTGGGATTAGGGAAACTATTCTATCTGATCAGATGAATTTGGAATGTGAAGTTTCTGGACTATTTTGGGAGTAAAAACATGCCTGAATATCTTTCTACTGAAGAAAAATCTCACCAAAATCAATGAGCAAGGAATAAATGAAAGATTCTAAAAGAGTTTTTGGTTATTCAACAAATATTGGATGTCTGTTGTTATTAGGTCTTATGTGAGGCAGTAGAGAAAGAGGTGAATGAAATGGCCGTGGCCCTTGAGTTTCTCTTGTTCTAATGGCAGAGGCCAGTAAGCTAGCGTTAGTTAGCACACAGCAAGCTGCGTGCAAGGAGTAGAGGTATCTAGGGGATGCTCTGGGGTGGCAGAGGAAGAGCATCCCAACTCACCTGGGGCAAGAGGTGCACTTGGTAGGCTCAAAGAGAGTTTTTTAGAGGGAGTATCCTAGAAGTTGATTCTTGCATGACTAGTAGGGACCAGCCATTGGACAAGGAGGAAGAGAGCACTCTAGGCAAAGGAAAACAGCACTTGTAAAGGCACAGAGCCATGAGAGAGCTTGGTGTTGTGGAACTGCAAGAAATTCAGTGTGGCTGGGATAAGGTATTGTGGAAAAACAGTTAGGCAGGAGCCAGGCTGTGAGGGTTTTATAAGCCACACGAAGAGTTTGGGCTTTATCCTGAAGGTGGTTTGCAGGGGAGTGATATATATGTTATTTAGAAATATCCCTGTGTCAGCATTTTAGAGAATGGATTGCAGGAGGGAAATAGAGTGGAGATACCAATTAGGAGGTAATTGTAATAGTCCAGGTGAGAAATGACAAGGGCCTGGAGGGATGATGCAGTGGAGGTGGAAAGACCTTTGGGAGAATTGGGAGAATTAAGGCAGAGGCGCTCCAAATTCCTGCTTAGGGATAACTGGGTGCCCAGTGACCAACAGTTGGGAAGCAGAAAAAGAAACAGGTTTTTGGAAGAAGACAGTTCGGATTTAGGCATGTCGAGTTTGTGGTTTCTTCAGTTCATGCAGATATAGATGTCCCATAAGTGGTTGGGGTATGGAGTTTGGAAAAGAGGACTAGATTAGAAGTCTAGATTTCAGAACTATAGGTGAATAGATGGTAATTATCGCCATGAATGTATTATATTGGGTTGGCCAAAAAGTTCGTTCGGGTTTAAGATTATGGATGTGTCGAGTGAAATGAAAAGAAGGTTGAGGAAAGAACCTTCCGGAGCAAGAAGAGAAAAGAGCCCATAAAGGAGACTAAGAGTTGTCTGAAGCTTTTTTTTTTTTTAACGTGATTGCTAAGTTTAATTCAACAGCTATACACACTCCTTCCTGCCTTGTAAAAATAACAGAATGCTCCTCTCAAAGTTACATAGAGACGTGAGCACAAGTTTGCTGTTTTTAATACAGCTCTACAAAAAAGTTGGCACCAAATGCACATAAAAGAAGTTTTAAGGCTTAATAAAAATACAGACTAGTAACTTCTCAATACAGCTTGGAGGCTGAGAACAGGATGCTAAGAGTTAATGAAACTTCCAAATACAGGCAGTCCCCAATGTACAGAGCATTTTCCACATGCAAATGGCCTCCCCCATCAGGTTCAAAGGAGCAAAAACTTTTTCTTCTGCTCCTCCCAGTGACCACACTACCCTGGCTCTCTAAAGCCATGCCCACGGCCCCAAGCAGGGAAGATGGGAACAAAAGTAAGGCCGCGTGGTCACTGCTGCCCAGAGGCTCTGCTATGGTTGTGTTTTCCTCCTTCCCGCAGGCCTCTATCCCCAGCTCTGCCCCAGAATTCCCTGCCAGGGGACAGATCTAGAGACCTCTTCCCCTGATGTGGCTGACGGTGAGGCTGAGACTGAAGCCCCAAGGGCCAGCACCACGTCAGGGTCTTTTTGGCGAGAGTTGTCAGATGCTTTTAATGATTTATGCCCTACTGCATTCCACACAGGATTTGAGGATAGAGAGGAGTGGTGTGATGGGAGCTCCGAGTGAAGAGAGTTTTAAGGAGAGGCTGGTCAGTAGTATCTAGTGCTAGCCAGTTGAAATGTGATGATGACTAGATACCCATGAGATTGGCAACTGAGGGATTTGAGGCAGTGAGGAGTAGAGAAATTTCAGAGGAGAAATGAGGGTATAATCTGATTTCAGTCGTTTGAGGTATGAATGAGAGAGAGGCAGTGGACTCATGGCTGACTAATTTTCTGAGAAGGTTGGCTATGAAGAGAAGTAGGCAGCAACACTGAGGGAGATTGTAGCATTGAAAGAGGAATTTTTTTTAAGAATCCAGATTATAGGCCATCTTGCAAACAATTTTACTGTGGGAGTCTAGCCCACCAAAGAACATTGGTCTAGATCAGTGGTCCCCAACCTTTTTGGCACCAGGGACCGGTTTCGTGGAAGACAATTTTTCCACCGATTGGAGCTGGGGCCGGGGCGGGGGATAGTTTAGGTGGTAATGCGAGCGATGGCGAGCTCATCCGCCACTCACCTCCTGCGTGCAGCCTGCTTCCTAACAGGCCAAGGACTGGTACCAGTCCGCAGCCCGTGAGTTGGGGACCCCTGGTCTAGATAAAATCATTTTGTTGATGTAATTTCTACTACTGGTTCTGTGACTACTTGCGTATAAAGAGGGATAATAACACATGCCCTTCCCCATCTCAAAGAATAATAAAGACGAAAGGAGAGATGGCGCTTTAAATTTTTTTTTTTTTTTTTTTGCGGTACGCAGGCCTCTCACTGTTGTGGCCTCTCCCGTTGCGGAGCCTCCGGACGCGCAGGCTCAGCGGCCATGGCTCATGGGCCTAGCCGCTCCGCGGCACGTGGGATCTTCCCGGACCGGGGCACGTGTCCCCTGCATTGGCAGGGGGACTCTCAACCACTGCGCCACCAGGGAAGCCCCACTTTAAATTTAAGAGACATTATACATATGGGATAAATGAAAGGAGATGATGATTCAGAAACTGCACGGATACCAGGGGCATCTTTAGAAAGTCCCCACACCCCTTCGGAGCTTCTGTAACCTCTCTACTTGAATCCCTATGGAATAGTAGCATTTGAATTCCCATCCCTGAGCTGCTCAGCCTCTTCCCCTTCCTTCCTCCCTTCCACCCCAGTACATTGTGAAGTGCCATGGCAACACACTGCTGCCCCAGTTCCTGGGGATGTACCGGGTTAGCGTGGACAACGAAGACAGCTACATGCTTGTGATGCGCAACATGTTTAGCCACCGTCTCCCTGTGCACAGGAAGTATGACCTCAAGGTAAGGAGAGGAGGTGAGGGCTGAAGGGGAGACTCCTGATGACCTGAGGGAGGGGAATGGCCAGGGAGGGCACTGGATGATGCATTTTAAAGGAAAGAAGGCTGTGGGTTTGAGAACTTGTCTTAGGAGCTGGGTCCTGACTGTTCTTTTAGCCACTTCTGCTGACTTTGTCTTTGGGTCTCTCCACAGGGCTCCCTAGTGTCCCGGGAAGCCAGCGATAAGGAGAAGGTGATATAATTTTAGATGATAGGGTGAGGGATGGGGGAGGGCAGGTCAAAGGGACCTTCTTGGGATAAAGAGGTAGGGATCCCCAGCTATTTACTCTTATCTTAAACCACCAAAAAGGAGAGAGATGTAGACTTTTCCTGATCCAGGGATTGTTTGGAAGGGGCAGTGGGAAGAGCTTCTTTGTCACTGGCATGGGTTAGTCCATGTGGAAGGTTTGGGGATGCGTGAAAATGTCAGACTTCAAGAGCAAAATGCCTACCAGCCGCCTCCCATTCTGAGCTCTGTTTTCAAGCAGCTGTTTTTGCTTCAGAAGAAAGAAAAGTCAGAATGGAGGTTCTGGACTGAAACCATAGGCAGAAAGTAGGGGGATGTGATTTGGGGTACAGCCGCAGTGGCTGAGTCTGGGGAAGCCACCAGAGGTAAGAACAGGCTCTGGGCAGCATCCTCGTGTGAAGTCAGAGGAGAGATGGGCTGTAAATCTGTCTCCCCTAGACCCCCCCCCAGTCAGAGACAAAGCCCTACGTAGAGCAGGGTTTTCTGAGAGCGTGGGGTAAGGGCTGTATTCCCAAGATGTCCCTTTACCTATTCTCAGGTTAAAGAATTGCCCACCCTTAAGGATATGGACTTTCTCAACAAGAACCAGAAAGTTTATATTGCTGAAGAGGAGAAGAAAGTCTTTCTAGAGAAGCTAAAGAGAGATGTGGAGGTGATGGGTTGGGGTGCTGTGGGAAGTGGCCTTGTTTCCCTTTTTTGCTCCCCACAGGGCAGTTGCCCATTCACAATACAAGGGAACTCCTCCCCTTCCCTTTGGGTTCTCTGCATGTAGGGGAGTTGGATAAGAATCATGAAAATCCTCTAGAGGTGACTTATGAAGGGGGTGGCTGGCTTGAGCTAAAAGAATGATCTTAGATACCCAGGACAATTAGGTAATAAAGGGCAATGGTATACTCCCAACCCTCAATTTTTACACTTCCTTTCCCCAGGAGGGCCCCGGAAATTCAGGGATGGAGGTATAAGGGTGGTACCTGGGAGTGGAGAGGGAGATCTGGGGCTTCTGATTTGTCAGTGGGGTTTCAGTTCCTAGTGCAGCTGAAGATCATGGACTACAGCCTTCTGCTGGGCATCCACGACATCATTCGCGGCTCTGAACCAGAGGAGGAGGGGCCTGTGCGGGAGGAGGAGTCAGAGGGGGATGGGGACTGTGCCCTGACCGGACCTCCTGCTCTGGTGGGCTCCTATGGCACTTCCCCTGAGGGTATCGGCGGCTACATCCATTCCCACCGGCCCCTGGGCCCTGGAGAGTTTGAATCCTTCATTGATGTCTATGCCATCCGGAGTGCTGAGGGTGAGAAAGAGCCTGGAAATTTTAAGGGTGGGGAGGGTGGTCCCTGGAGGACAGAGACCAGGGTGGTGGGTGGAGAGGCTGTTTAGCTTTTCAAAACAGATCTGACTGGTTCCTGGGGAGAGGGAATTGGGACTGTACTTGCTCTTCATTGCTGGTCTCTCTCCGCAGGGGCCCCTCAGAAGGAGGTGTATTTCATGGGCCTCATTGACATCCTGACACAGTATGATGCCAAGAAGAAAGCAGCTCACGCAGCCAAAACTGTCAAGCATGGGGTGAGGGTTCTCTAAAGCCTTTCCTTTCTTGTCTTGACTATTCAAGAGCCTCTTGTGCCAGAGCAGTGGGGTGGCAGAAGGATGAAGGGTTGGGTATGGAAATGATCTGGAGTGGAACTGAGAGTGGGCAGTCGGGGAGGGGTGCGGGGCCTGACACCATGTTCCATACCTCCTCTCACAGGCGGGGGCAGAGATTTCTACTGTCCATCCTGAGCAGTATGCTAAGCGATTCCTGGATTTTATTACCAACATCTTTGCCTAAGAGACTGCCTGACTCCATGGTGACTGCTGCTGTGTGTTCCAGGTGGTGGGGTTCTGAGAGGCTTTGGGGGAATTGTGGGTATTCTGGCCACTACTTCTGCTCTTTCTCTTTTGCTAACTTCAGGCTACAGGCTTCTTCCATCCAGATAACTCAGTCTTGTTGAGTAGGCTCTTCCTGGCCCTCAGAAATACATTGTCCTCTCTCCTCTTCCTTTCCTTCTCCCTTCCCCTCCAACAAGTCTGCTTGCTTCATTAGTGTTACTGTTGACTCTCTCCCAAGTGCCTTGATCTTTGTAAAATGTCCTGTTGTTTCCATAACATAGGAGGAGCTGGGGGAAGGGTGTTGTTTGCCATCTTCAGGACCTGACTGGACAGATGGACCTGGCTCAAGCTGCTACTGTGGATGCACTTTGCTGTGTGGGACGAACTAAGAGTGTCTGAATTTTGCTGATAACTTTATAGAGCTCACTGTGGCACACTTCCTTCCCCGTAGGCCCTGGGATGGAAGATTTTCAAAATACTACAGATGTGGGTGCAGGCATGCACACATACGATGGGATATGGCCAATCTTATGCGGCTGGGGTGGAGAATGGTGGGCGGGCTGGCAGCTCATGGAGGTGGGACCTCTGAGGACTCTTGTGATTATGCAGGGAATTGGAGGTCTCTGTTGAGGGTTGACTACTCTCCTGGCTCTTGCCTCACTCCACGTTCACCCCCACCAGAGATGGCCACAGTGTTGAATCCTGGGTGAAGGTGTTTGACTGTCGCTGCTCTTCACCAGGACCTCACATCCCTCCTGGAGCTAGAACCCTTCATTGGGGGTGTGGCCAGTTCTGGAGGCTGGGAGGATGAGCTAGGGGTATAAGGTTCACTCCCTATGTTAAATTTCCTTTCTTCATGTCTAGCCACCCCTAAGGTTTTAGACCGAGCAGAAGGGAATATCTCTACCTGGGTTAACCCTGGTTATTTCAAGAGAAAAGAAGTTTCACATGTGGGAACCTCCTCTACTCTCTGGAAGTGTGCCCATAGCATACTTACTTCCCCTCTCCTTCCCAAACCCTTTTTCCAGTTGGATTTGTTATTCTGTTCGTCTTATACTGCTACTGTGTCTCTCAGGGGACAGATGGCCGCCTTTGTCATCTTCACTCTCCACCCCCAGAGAGGAGTCAGAACCATAACCCGGCCCCCTCCAAAGATAGTTGAGTTAATACGTGATATTCTCAGAATGTAGCAGACCCTGATGAGCTGAGATAGTGTACTCCCTTCCCCGCAATGCCCTTGGGGCTCAGGCAGCCATTCTTCTTGTGATCCTACATCCCCCCTGAGGCTTCTGCACTTCTCTAAAACATAAAGATGGGCACCAACGCGTGGCCTGTGGGGTACAAAGACTCTTGCTCTGTATCTGCCTGGACTGATCTGTCTCACAAGAAGTCATGAGGTCATAAAGGAGAATTCCTCCTGCCCCTCCATCTTCTGCTCCAAAGGAAGTGACAAGAGGAGTCCCTAGTTAAAGGATTAGAGTCCCTATAATATGTTCCTGTCAGGAGGCTGATGGATCTTTTTCATTCCAACCATCTACCTTTCCCCTGTTGAATGCAATAAAACTCCATGACACCAGCAACTGTTCTTTAGAAATGGGTTTTCTGACCATGTGGCTGATGTATATCATAAGCATTATGGTCTTCTTCATTTGTTGCTTCTGTTTTTTTTTCATCTTTTTTTGTTTTATTAATTAATAAAAAAGATCTTGTGTATTTACTCCCGTTACTGTCACTATATAGAAAATAAATTATTGAATCCAAATTCCTTCACAGAAATGCCTCTTTTTTCCCTCTTGCTATTTTGGAAGCCTGGGCTTAGGGATGCAGAGACCAGATGAAGAATTCTGATTGGTCTTTAAGGTGTTGGGTCCCTAAGGATGTGGGTTTCAAGATAGATGGCTGTGAACTTAAAAAGGTGTTGAGTGTGCATGGGAATGGAAAACATTCCCCAATTTTGTGGGAGTTAGCTGTAGGGGGGCCAGGGACAGCTGAGATGATGTGACCCTCCCTCTTCCCCCAGGGTTCTGGGCTAGATCACACTCCCATCTCTGTAAAGGTGAGCACCAAGCACACATGAGCTAAAGGAGAAGGAATTCAGTGTTCCTGCAGGCTTCCTGGAAAGAAGTCCTCTGTCTGGAGGGCAGGAAGAGTACAGCAGGGTCCTGGGAAAGTAAAGAAGAAAGTGACCAACCATCCAGATGGAGAGGGAGTAAAGAAAAGGGGGTGGATTATCAGAAGTCGCTGCCAGGCTGGGAGATCCATCGGTGCTTCTGGCTGGTGGAAAAACCTGGCTTGATGTGGCCCCAGGGAAGTGAGTTGGACTGGGGGCGGAGATTGCTCTGATGTGGGAAGCAGAAGAGAGAAGAGCTTTTTTTTTTTTTTTTTTCCTTTGAGAGTTTTTAACTCTATTTCAACCATAGACTTGATACTACCATCACTCCAAGGCATTTAAAAAAAAGATGTATTCACTTCTCATTCTGCACCAGCCTCAGTATCCCTGTTTGTGTAAAGAGAAAAATCAGAGACACTTACCAATACCCATCTGGGAGCAGGTTTTGCGGGGTCACAGAAGGTAACAATCTGGGAAAAGGCAAGCGATGAGGCAGGGGATTGAAATGGTTTAGTCCTGGACTTATTTTTTAGAACCAATGCTTTTTACTATTACTCTTCTTCCTACTCCATATTCCTCAAAGGCCTTTCTAGAAAAAGGATCACAGAGAAATTGCCCTCTCTTCCCCATCTACGTAAGCGACACTCCTCACCCACCCATCCACCACTAGCTCCCAGAAGCTGCCACGAAGCTGGCTGGGAAAGAAAAGGGAGAGGGGCCCCTCCCGGGAGGGGGAAGCGAGAAGGGTGGCGTCTCTAAGAGATTTAACCTCCCACCCTCGGTTCCACGATACCACCCCAAGCCTCCGAAGATTGGGACGGCGCCTCCATTTTTGTTTTGGGGCAGAAGAGCAGGGGCTTGTGGATAGAAGGGGTCAAAGCAAACGGTGATTATTACCCGAAGGGGAAGGGGGGTGCCATCCTTCTTCCTTCCCTTTCCCTCAGTCTGCACCACCTGCAAACTACCCCCCGCCCCCCGCCACCTTCTCGGGGTCTCCCCCCCACCCTGGTTGCTAAGGCCCAGACCGTCATCCCAGCAACAGCCTCAGTCATGTGACCGGCAATGGCGGCGCTGACAAGAGGTAGGTGAGCCCGGCGCCCCCCGCACCCGCCGCGCGCCCCCCGGGCCCCGCTCACACCTCCCCGCGCGCCCTCCGGTTCCCCCTGCGCCCCCTCCTCCGCCTCCTTCCCCCGCGCGCGGCGCCGGGGCCCCCTTCCAGGCCCCGCTAATGCTCTTTCTGTCACCCTCCAGCCTTGGCCTCCGTTCGGGGGTTCTGGGGCCCGCGATCGGGCCGACATCCACCCCACCCAGCTGTGGGGCTGCGGGGGCTCTGCCGAGCGGGCCATGTGGGAGGTGGTTCCGGGTCGGGTCTTGCAGGAGGTCGTGGGGGGAGGGGTGGAGATGCCTCAGTTGATGCCCGCAGGGACCCTGGCCCTTCCTGGCTGCCCCTGTGGGCGGCCTCTGTCTGGCGAGAGGGACTGGCCCCGTGTCCGGCCTGGGTTGCCCCAGAGGAATCGGACCCAGCATAAACTGGGGCCCCGCCTCCCTTTTCTGTGCCATCAGGACTCGGAGCAAAGGACACCTAGGTCCTGGCTTCTCTCTGATGGGGAGAGGGTGTTCCACCTGGATGGACAGTATGAGCCGAGGCTCTAGGGTTCCAATTTCACTTTCTGAATCTTGAGCTGCATCTGGCCCTGAGGGGACTATGATGGAGGCACAAACGGAGAGCTGCTCCCCTATGGATCAGTCAAGGAATTGAGGTCACGCTAATGGCCCTTCTTTCTATTTGGGCTGCATTTGGAGGTATTGTAGGGATAGCTCTGTAGCTGAACACGGCAAGACTCCGGGGAAACATCAGGCTGCTCCAGCAGATCCCTCTGCCTGAGCCCCACCCCTCCCTAAATGTAGCCTAGGTAGCTGGCAGGCTTGGACTTCACGTGCTGGGTTTAAAAGGTGACGGCGACAGCGAGAACTTTCTTATTGCAGGGGCTGCTGCCACTTTGTTGGCATTCCAAGCAGACTCCAGCAGAAGGGACCGGGTTAACTCTCAAGGAAGGCTCCCTAGCAATAGGGGCTGAATTATTCGGGAATGTGGAGTAGGGCAAGGAATTGGGGAGCAAAGGAAATATTCTTGTCCTTGTGACCTGAGGGAGGTGGCAAAAAAGACCTCTATCTGTGTGGGCTTTTCCCTTCCAGACTTCTCTTATCCGTGCCCCTAGGCTTTCTTAAGAGCCTCAGAGCTGAGGAAGAGGAAAGTTAGCATGCTGAAGTTCCTTCTTTAGCAACTTGGAGAGTGGCTGGGGATGGAATTCTGCAAGAGACAAGGAGAGGAAATGAAAGAGGAGGTTTTGTTTCTGGGCAGACTGGGGAAAATGGTAACATTTGTCATCCTAACCCAGTCCCCCCCCCCACTCCCCCTGCCCCAGTCCTGGTCAGCTAAGTGTGGAAACAGAGGGATTTCTGCTGCTCTCATCGTCCATGGGCTTTCCAGGTATCTGCCTTTCATGGGAACCTCAACTTTCACCTTTAAATTGGTTGCCTCTATTCCACGTTCCAAGTAATCCCATTCCCAGTAACTTACACCCAGATCCCGTCTCTGTTAAGTGGGCTGCTGGGTTGGGGCCTGTGGAAATGGGAGAAGGGGTTTTTCATTTTCCCTCCTTTCCCTTTCCACCCACCAGGTCACACAACCTACAAGTAGGGAGCAGGAACAGAGAGAGAGAGCCTGCATGCCAATTCTAAGCTCTTCAGGATCAAAGTGAGCAAAAAGGAGGGCAAAAATCTCCCTTCCTTTTACAGAACTCAGTTCTCACCTGATGTGGGGGGAGGGGCAGGTTGTTTCTGTGATCTTGGGAGCAGTATAAGAGAACCAAGATTGATGCTCGGCTTGGATGATAATAAAGATATAGAAGCTTTCTTGCTCTTCAGTGGGTGCTGGAGTTTGAAAGATAAGAGGAAACAGAACATGAACTTGGGGGAGGAGTTGGGGGTTGACCTCTGAGTGAGTGGAGATAATATAGGGTTGGAAAGGAACGGGAAGTAGGAGGCACTGATATTTGTCAAATGGGGACCCCCCACCCTGAGTCCTTTTCACCCTGGGGGCAGTGTCGTTCGTCCTGTCCAGAATGGCAGCCTGTGGAGGCACCTGCAAGAACAAAGTGACTGTCTCCAAGCCTGTGTGGGACTTCCTCAGCAAGGAGACCCCTGCCCGGCTGGCCCGGCTTCGGGAGGAGCACCGTGTGTCCATTCTCATAGACGGCGAGACTTCTGACATCTATGTCCTCCAGCTTTCCCCTCAGGGCCCTCCCCCAGCCCCTCCCAATGGGCTCTACCTGGCCCGGAAGGCTCTCAAGGGGCTGCTCAAAGAGGCAGAGAAAGAGCTGAAGAAAGCTCAGAGGCAGGGGGAGCTTATGGGCTGCCTGGCTTTGGGGGGTGGGGGGGAGCACCCTGAGCTGCACCGCCCAGGCCCGCCCCCTCTCCGAGCAGCCCCACTCCTGCCCCCAGGGGCACGGGGGCTGCCCCCCCCTCCTCCTCCCCTGCCCCCTCCTCTTCCCCCCCGCCTTCGGGAGGAGGCAGAAGAGCAGGAGAGCACCTGCCCCATCTGTCTGGGGGAGATCCAGAATGCCAAGACATTAGAGAAGTGCCGGCACTCATTCTGCGAGGGCTGCATCACCCGGGCCCTGCAGGTGAAAAAGGCCTGCCCCATGTGTGGCCGCTTCTATGGGCAGCTGGTGGGCAACCAGCCCCAGAATGGGCGGATGCTGGTCTCTAAGGATGCCACACTCCTCCTACCCAGCTATGAGAAGTACGGCACCATCGTCATCCAGTACGTCTTCCCGCCCGGTGTCCAGGGGGTAAGAAGCCTATGGCCTGCCCTTACCCTTTGGTTTTCCCCGCGCTTGTTCTCTGACCTAGGAAAACTGGGGGAGGGGGAGTATGTTTGTTAGATGTGATACAGTCTTGCTGTCTCCCGGTATGCCTTCCCACTCAAGTGCCCTGGAGCTAGAGGCCCCCTTGAAGCCTAGCTTTTCCATCCCCATGACCCCAAGGCACCCGTGAAAATAGGTATGAGAGAAAGGAATTGAATTCTATTTCTTTGATGAGCTTGGATGTTGACATCTATTCTTGGCAGAGGTGAAGTCTGTGGACGTGGTGGCTCAGGTGCGGACAGGCACGGTGGGAAGGGTCTGACCCCCCTTAACAGTGCTGGGAGCGTTACTCCATTCCATATTTATGAGAGGGAAAACCTTGATGACGGTGGAAGGTTAAAATAGGAGCGGTCAAGAGCGTAAAGGTGTCTTCCTGCTTGACAAAGAGTAATGTCCAGTTCGGGTTTGCAGAGTGATGAGGAAGCTCTGAAGGGGAGTAATAGAAAAATAGAACAGGTTAGACAGTGGAAGACGCATTGGGAGTGTTTTCAGGTGGAGAAGGGAAGGCTGAAAGACCAATTATTCTCAGTCTTCACATTTCTGCCGAGTTATCTGGAGAGTAAGGCCTAGCTACTTTTGAGAATTCATTTGTTGCTGAATTGAGGCTTGAGGGATCGGGACAGCAGAAAGAACCTCTTAATGATGAGGATTTTGTCTGGAAACAGGCTTCTGCTGCCCAGACCCTAGAGTTGCGCCTTCCCTGGAAGGCTGTCGCTGCCCCATCAGCGTTAGCTGGGGGTGTACAGCCAGAAGGCTGGCCAGGATGACCCTTAAGATGCCCAGCTGCTCACTGCCCACTCTGCCTCCCCCGCCCCAGGCTGAACACCCAAACCCAGGAGTTCGGTATCCTGGCACCACACGGGTGGCCTACCTCCCAGACTGCCCTGAGGGCAACAAGGTGCTGAGCCTGTTCCGCAAGGCATTTGACCAGCGCCTCACCTTCACCATCGGCACGTCCATGACCACAGGGAGACCGAATGTCATCACCTGGAACGACATCCACCACAAGACCAGCTGCACAGGGGGACCGCAGCTGTGCGAGACGCCTTCTTCCCTTCCCTTGACTCCACCCCTTCTCCCCACTTCTCTCGGGGAGCCTCCTAACTGGAGAGGACCACCCCCAAACTATTCAACCATATTGCCTGTCCCAGTTTCTCCTGTAGTCATCCTGGTCCTAATGTGCCCAGCTTAACCTACAAAACTAAGCAGAATTGGGCTCAGTTATCTTGGGTTTGGATAATCTCAGGGAAGGTGGGGAGGGGCTAGAATGGGGCACCAGAATGAGGGTGAGCCTGGGGGTAATATGAGTAAGCCTGAACGGCTAACCCTGACCCTCATTTCTCTTTGCTCCCAGGTTTGGGTACCCGGACCCCACCTACCTGACCCGGGTGCAAGAGGAGCTGAGAGCCAAGGGCATCACCGATGACTGAAGGACATCCCCTTTGGGAGGCCCCTGCTGTTCTCCTTCAGTAGGACCCAGTGGGAGCCTCTGTTGTCTCTCCCTCTGTCCCCCTCATCACTCAAGTGGGGGACTGTCTGACTGGGGAAGGGGTTCAGAGGAGGACGGGTGATCCCTCCCCAGTCCCCCACAGGCTGAGTGCTTCAGTGCAGTGTGAGCCACTCCCTTCTGGCAGAGTCTGACGTCCCAGGCTCTGCTCCCCTCCTCCCCCTGTACATACTCCCAGTCTTCCTGCCCCCTCCATTGCCCTTGGCTTTTTCTGGTTTGTGATGTGCTCCAGTGACTAAGCTGAGAAAGGACCTGGGTGGGGAGGAGAGGGTCTCTTGATCCCCCCACCCCATACTGCTCCACTGCTGAATTTCTGCTCGGGGAGGGGGGTCAGGCTGCTGTGAGTCCCCGTAGAGCCGGCCGCATATGTTCTTCAGAAACAATACCCCTTCTCCCTTAACCTTGTCCTTTCTCTCCTGTGTCTCTGTCTTTGTCAGTCTTTCTCCCACTCTTCTCTGCCCCCTAGAAGGAGCCTCCTTACCCTGTTCTGGAATCGCCGCCAGACTGTAGCTTTTAATTTAATAAAAATAAAGTAAAATATGCAACTCTCTATGCCACACCCGTTCTGTTCTGTGGGCCGGGGTGGGGGATGGGGGATGGGGGCTGGGGTGAGGAGCTGGACCTGATGAGAGGGAGAAGGGGGTGGTGATCGGGAACTCCCTGGGCGCCTCCCCAGGCTCTCTGCCTCCAGAGGGCCTGGGAAAACGGCAGGTACTTAGTGGGCTCCAAGATAAAACTGCGAAGCCTTGGATCGTGATTCGACAGCGGAGTCAGGATGAAGTGGGGTTTGTTGCTGAACTACAGTTGCAGAGAAAGGAACAACCCTACCCCTTTTGAAAAGTTTGGCTGGGGTGGGAGTGGGGGCGGAGCCTGGCAGGGGGCGGATTCCGCGGCGGCAACTCCCCGGACGCACGCTGGCCTCAGAGCCCACCAGCTTCCGTGCCCCCTCGGCTCTGAAACTTGGAGGAGGGTAGGGGTCCAGCATGAAGCCCCCGGACCGCCCCGCCCCTGGCCGCACTGACCGGATACTGGGGGTCATGGGGGGCATGCTGCGCGCATGCGCCCTACCCGGGCAGGAGGGGGTAAGAAAGGGGGACCACGGTGGGGTCGGGGGTCTTTAGGGGGCTTCAGGATGGCTGCACCCCACAAACTCAATTTACCCGCAAACAAGAATTCTTCGGGGTAGTCGCAGGAATCCAAAAGTTCCATTAAGAGGACCATAGGCACGTTCTTGGGTAAACTGCTCCCTCCACCCCAGCCTTGGCGAAGACCCTTTTATAACAAAGTGGATTTTGACAGGAGGGAGAAGGGGAAGCGGGAGGTCTAGGCTGGGCGTGGAGGGCGGGTTTCTTACGATCACTCTGTCCCCGCAGCCCCCGAAGAGAAGCCCCCTAGGACTGGGGGGGACCGAGCCAGAATCTAACTGTATGGAGGGGAATCAGAGAGGGGAGCGCGAACGCGAGGTCCCCGCCTGGGCTCCGCTGCCCGGTAAGAAGCTAGGGGTGGGGTGGGGCACAGTTTGCCATCCTGCGCAAAGTGGCGAATTAAAAAATATGCTGCTCGTTTTAGTATAAAGGTTCGCATCTAATTTGCATGAGACCCATATAGACGCTGAGACCTCCACGCTTCTTCTCGCCCTCTAGCCTGCTGTGTGTCCCCCACCTCAGCGGGTCCCGAGCCCCCGCTGGCGTAGTGTCCCCGCGCCCCACCCCTGGCCCCTCGCCAGCCGAGTCTCCAGGACTTCTCCTTAATTGGTGATTAGCCTCAGCTGGAGTCCCGGGGCCTGGAGGAAAGAAGGGTCCGGCGAGAGGGCGGCACCCGGGCTGCGTTCCCCACAAAGAGCTCCCCATTCACGCATCCCCTACTGGGGGACCTTGTCCACCCCTGCGCGGCTAGAGACAGTCCCAACCCCAGGACCTCTTCGCACAGGCTAAGGCCCCATCCGCCGCGCCCTTCTCCGCCGCAGAGGCCGAGGGGCGACCCTAGCCGACCCCGCCGCCGGGCTTAACCCCCACGCCAGTGCTCCGCAGTCGGAGCCGGAGATGCGGGAGAGAGGGGGAACCCGGGGCTGGGGAGCCCAGGCTAGAGAGGAGGGGCGGAGGCGCTGGGGACTTGGAGTGGGTACGAGGTGGTGCCTGGGGGAGGGGGAATTGGGGCGGGAACCCAGCACTGGCTGAAGGGGGAAAGCGAGGGAGAAGGCGGAGCTGGGCCGCAGAGGCCCCTCCCCGCGGCGACCCGGCGGCGGGGCCTGTTATTCTGCTCGCCGCTCGGCGGGGACCCGCGCAGCGCCAGTGACTCGGGGAGTCGGCCCCCGCCTCCTCCCCTGACCAGGCCTAGAACTACCCCCAATCCGGGAGGCCGGAGACGGAGCTGGAGTGGCTGCCGCATCCCGGCCCAGCCTCCTCCACCATCCCTCCCCTTCCCGCTGGACATCTGGACCCTGGGCCCCGCACCGACTGGGTTCCGGAAACCCTCCCCGCCCAGCTCGGCGGCCCGGCCGCGCGCCGCCCTCTCTGCAGAGTCCCCAGCCCTTTTCCAGACCAGACTTCCGCCTACCCCTGGACCCCCCCCTTCCTATTCCCTCCCTCCCCCCGCCTCCCCCAGCCTGGAGCGGGGTAGGAGGGAGGGGGGGTGTACACCCTGCGCCGTCCCCGGCCCCCGTGGTTCCCCCTGCATGGCCCGCCCGGGTCAGGGGTGTGGGGGGGCCCGGGCGCCATGCGGGGGGGGCAAAAGGGGGGTCGCTGTGCCTGTCCCCGCGTGATCCGAAAAGTGCTGGCAAAATGCGTCTGCTGCTTCGCCCGGGGGGGACATGGTGAGTGTAAGGTCGCGAGGGCCCAGTGTTGAGTGGGGGGCGGGCTGAGGGTTCAGGACTTGTGTCTGTCCCGGCCCTAGGGATTTAGAGGCTGGAGACTATACCTGTGTTTTCCAGGAAAGTGACCTAATAGATGATCTCTAAGATCCCCTCTTGCCTTCAAATTTCTAACAGTTAAAAGTTAAGGAAATTGGGGAAGGGGCAGGGGACTCCTCTCAACTGAGTATGAGAAAAACCCATCCACAATCCCCTTATGCCTAGACCACATCTTCCCTGAAATCCTTTTGCTGAGAATCTACTTCAGATCTGAAGAAGGACAGGGGGATGGAGGAATGAGGGATGAGGGGGGTCTACCAGGGACTTTTTCCCAAATCACAGCTCCTCTGTCCCTGAGCCCAGGCCAAGGATAACACCGATGAGCTCTCCTCACTTGCCCCCTCTATTGGGTTTGTGCATGTGCTGGGAAGGTGGGCTGCAGAAGTCTTTTCTTTTTATAGTGACTAGTGCACTTGGTGGAGGAGGGGTCTGGGGGTGGCAGATGGGCTCTTAAGCTCTTTTTCTCCCCCCCCCCCCCCGCCGACCGCCCTTCTCAGAGAATGGTCTGTACCCATTGCAAGGGGGAAGGTTGTAGGAGAGCAGATGGCCACCCCCAGCTTCCAGTGTCTTCCCAGATGGCTGCCCTCACCCCCATATTGGTGCCATGCTCAGATATGGGGGAACCCCCACATGTAACTGGGGGTTCCAGGCCTAGGGAGCCAGGTGTTTTCTGTCCTTCTTCCCAAGGGTGTCCTGGTGAAATTTTCTCTCCTGGCCAACTCCAATGAGGATGGCAAGAAAGTGAGCCCTGAGGGAGAGGGGCTGAGCATCACAGAGCAGAGACTCTGGGAGCTCCCTAGGGACGCTGAATCTGGAACTGAAGCAAAATTTATCACCCCCTTTCTCCCCCTACCCCACCCCCTTAGAATCCTATCCCATTGCTGGCAGTGAGGGGAGTATCTCGGCTTCAGCTGCCTCGGGTCTGGCTGCTCCCTCTGGCCCCAGCTCTGGCCCCAGCTCTGGCCCCTGTTCCCCGGGACCCCCAGGGCCAGTCAGTGGCCTGAGAAGATGGTTGGATCATTCTAAACATTGTCTCAGTGTGGAAACTGAGGCAGAAGGTGGCCAGGCTGGACCATATGAGGTGAGGAGGGAGCACCAGAGAAGCATGTAGGACATCCATGAAGGGTGCTGGGAGAGGGCAGGTTGAGGGGGCCACTGGTCACTGGGGAGACACAGCTACTGTCCCTGACCTTTGACACTTGACCTCTGGCCCCCAGAACTGGATGCTGGAACCAGCTTTAGCCACAGGAGAGGAGCTGCCAGAACTGACCCTGCTGACCACATTGTTGGGGGGCCCTGGGGATAAGACACAGGTATGAAGAAATGAGTCTGGCGTGGCTCCCCTCACCCAAGAGGCATCCATTTGCTTACTCTGGGATGTTCTTCCTTACAGCCACCTGAAGAGGAGACTTTGTCCCAAGCCCCTGAGAGTGAAGAGGACCAGAAGAAGGCTCTGGAAAGGAGTATGTAAGTGTCTACACACTCTCTATCCCTGACCCCTGCAGTCGCGCAACTTCCAGAGGATTGTCTCTCACATTTTAGATTTGAGACTTGGAATTTCCCCTGAGGTTGGCTGTGGTAATGAAGGGGCTTCTAGTCCAGGAGGGAGGAAGTGGCTAAACCTGTTCTCTTCCCAGGTACGTCCTGAGTGAACTGGTAGAGACAGAGAAAATGTACGTGGACGACTTGGGGCAGATTGTAGAGGTAGCTCCCTTTTCCCTTCCCAGCCCTGGCCCAGCCCTTTCCCTCTCCCCAGGGCTAATGTTAGGAGATGCCTTGTTGCTCCTCTGTCCCACCTTCCCAGTCTCCCCTACATCCTGGACTTCTTGGGGAGGGGAGGTTCCCACCAGGACTGGCTCCACACACTCATGTTCCCACCCAACCTTCCCACAGGGTTACATGGCCACCATGGCTGCTCAGGGGGTACCCGAGAATCTTCGAGGTCGTGACAGGATTGTGTTTGGGAACATCCAGCAAATCTACGAGTGGCATCGAGAGTGAGTGATGGATCCCTGAGAGCGAGGGGAAGGGGCGTATGTCTGGTGGTCTCTGTATCCTACCCACGGGCCCATTGTTGCCTGAGGAATGTTTGGAGAGACTTCGTGGGGAACACTACCAGGGCAGAGAGCTCTGAGTTGCTTGGAGTAGGGGTATTTGACCAACCTTTTCCCTCCCTACCCCTCCAGCTATTTCCTGCAGGAGTTACAGAGGTGTTTGAAGGATCCTGATTGGCTGGCTCAGCTATTCATCAAACATGTGAGGCTTGAGAGAGTGGGGCCCAGGAGGGGAGGGGCTTGGGAGTGGGTCAGGACTTTCTGGAGATGTGCCCTCTCTCCTCACTCACTCTACTCTTTCTTGAATTTTACTCCTGTTAGGAGCGCCGCCTGCATATGTACGTGGTGTACTGTCAGAATAAGCCCAAGTCAGAGCATGTGGTATCAGAATTTGGGGACAGCTATTTTGAGGTCAGTGGCTGAGATACCTTGGGGAAAGGGGGACAGAATCGTCAGCATGAGCAGGCTTTCCAGGCTGCAAAACCACCCCATCTGTCCCTGTCCCCAGGAGCTCCGGCAGCAGCTGGGGCACCGCCTGCAGCTCAACGACCTCCTCATCAAACCAGTGCAGAGGATCATGAAATACCAGCTGCTGCTCAAGGTCGGGGCCACCTGTTCCCTGGGGGCACGGCTGGTTGGGATGGCCCTTTCCTCATTCGTCTCCCCAGGGTTCCTAAGGCTCCCCACCCAGACTTCCGGGGGGCCCTCACCTGTGTCCTCAGGGGAGGATGTGAGGGCTTTTGAGGATGTTCTCATAACCTCCCTGAGCATTTCTTTCTTCTCTGTGTCTTAGGATTTTCTCAAGTATTATAGTAGAGCTGGGATGGATACTGAAGAGCTGGAGGTGAGTACTCCCAGATCTCACAGGACACACCACGCACACCTCATCTTCTTAGTCTCCTGGGTTCCTCCAGCTCCATGGGTGGTGAAGGGGAAGGCTGGTTGGCGATAGAGACATGGTCTGAAGACGCCTCTTTCCCAAAGATGACAGTGCTTTTCTTTTCACTTGTGTCCCAGCAAGCTGTGGAGGTCATGTGCTTCGTACCCAAGCGCTGTAATGACATGATGACCCTGGGGAGACTGCGGGGGTTTGAGGTACAGGGATGGAGCAATGCTCTTCTGCCCCAGGCTGAGCACTCAGGAGATCCTTACAGGGAACTGTGCTCTCCTGGGCCTGACAGGAGATGGTTGGTTGGGAGTGTCAGGGGAAGGAGGGAGGAGCAGAGAGTTGCCCCTTTTCTCTTATTGTTTTTCTCAAAGGCCACTCTCCTTTGGTTTCAGGGCAACTTGACTGCTCAGGGGAAGCTCTTGGGCCAGGACACATTCTGGGTCACAGAGCCCGAGGCTGGGGGGCTGCTCTCGTCTCGGGCTCGAGAGAGACGTGTCTTCCTCTTTGAGCAAATCATCATCTTCAGCGAGGCCCTGGGAGGAGGAGTGAGGGGTGGAACGCAGCCTGGATATGTGCACAAAAGCAGCATCAAGGTGGGGAGGGTGTCCCAAGGGAGAGGTCTGACTGGGATAGGGGAGGCCTCTGAGAGGATGGTGGCCCCTCAGATCCTCTTTGGATTTGTTGGAGGGGACAGGGACCAGAGAGGGCCTGAAGAATTTGGGGGCTACCTCTTATTTGCCAATCCAGGTGAGCTGCCTGGGACTGGAGGGGAACCTCCAAGGCGACCCTTGCCGCTTTGCACTGACCTCCAGAGGGCCAGAGGGTGGGATCCAGCGCTATGTCCTGCAGACTGCAGACCCTGCGGTCAGTCAGGCCTGGATCAAGCAAGTGGCTCAGATCCTGGAAAGCCAGCGGGACTTTCTCAATGGTGAAGCTCTCACCCTCCCTCCCCGACATCCTCCCTTGGTCCTGGGATGTCCTGAATCCCTCACCACCCAATCTCCAGTCCCTGCCCTCACCCCAGCTTCTCCCCATCCCTCATCCTCACTTTTCCACTACTAGCTCAAGATTTAGTAACTCAGAATCCCCTAAAGCCTCAAGCGACTTACATTGGCCGACAGTCCTTGAGAGCAGAGCCCCTGGGAAAGGGCGTGTCTCTGCTGTAACCCTCCTTCTGTCCCTTTGTTTGCCCCAGCACTGCAGTCACCCATTGAGTACCAGAGACGGGAGAGCCAGACAAACAGCCTGGGACGGCCAGGAGGTCCTGGGGTGGGGAGCCCCGGGAGAATTCGGCCTGGAGATCGGGCCCAGGTCAGCACACACACACCCATCAATGGCTCTCTTCCCTCCCTGCTGCTGTTTCCCAAAGGGCAGGTGGCCAGAGTCCCCCTGTCCCTGGACACACAGGTATGAGGAATGGAATTCCCTGGTTGTAAGGGCAGAATGGGGAGGTCCTCTCTTGTTCCAGGATCCCCAAACCTCCTTCCCCCGTATCATTCCTTTCTTCCACCACCTTCCTTTTGTCTGCCCCTTCCTACTTCCCATCTCTTGCCCTCCCCCACTCCAGTTTAACCCTGAGAGAAGCTGATGGTCTCAGATAATCTAAGATGTCTGGCAAGAGGGGGTGGCTTGACTAGGGCTTACACTGACAAGAGAGGAGTGAGGGTGGATTCCTGAACTTTTTTGATCCTCAGACTTGAGTCTCTCTTCAGGCCTCCAGTGACATCCCCCAGGCTCCTCATGACTCTCCTCCAGTTCCACCAATTCCAAACGCCCCTCCCTGCCAAGCCAGACTTGCCAAGCTGGATGAAGATGAGCTGTAACTGGTGAAGGCCATGGGGGTGGTGCTGACTCAGCCACTCTCTTCCCCCAGGAACTTCAGGGCAATCCTTCTGGCAGTGCCCCAGAATTCCTCCCTCTTGGTGTATCTGGAGGGTGGGCAAGGCTGGGAGTGTCAACTTGGAGGAGGGAGCCTAGACTCAGAAAGACTTCTTTCTGCCCAAGGAACATAGGTTCCTTCAGCCCCCACCCCTATGCATGCATCACAGGTCCCCCCCAAAAGGAGGAAATGTGGGTGGGTAGGAGGGCTGGGGCAAGGGCCAGACAGAAACTATTGGTTTTGTTTTTGATTTTGTTTTTTCTGTTTTTTGAGAATAAAGGTTTTGTTATATCACTAAAGCTGCTGTCTTGGCAGAGGGAAGGGGAAGCTGAAGTAGGGGTAAGTGGGGTAAAGGGGTATGGAAGAGATCAGCTGGCCCCTCAAATCAGTCACTTGAGGAGGGGCCTGGTGAAAGGAGAAGGGTGCGGGATGTAAGATAAAAGACGCATTATCTTTGTCCCTCACCTGCGGCTGCAGCAACTCTCAGTCTAGACCTGGAGCTTAGGGCTACTGGAAAACCCTAGAACCTTGACGTATCCTCCCCTTTGCCCAGTCCCTCTTTCCCTCCCCTCTGGTCTCTGTTCTAGACCCCACTGGAAAGCCCGCTGTGGGGTGACTTCCCACCATTCCCCCCAACACCCAGATTCTAAAGCTCCGAATGCCCAATGTACCTTTCTTTCTGGGGCCACCATGTTCAGCTCAGGGAACATGGGGAGGTGAGAGGATGCTGGGGTGCTGTGTCCCCTTCTGGCTCTGGGTGTCCTTATTTTTGCTGTCTGGGAGGTTGTAAGGCATATCCATACTGAGCAGGAAGGGATTCTTCTTCAAGCCACAGACCCAAGAGCGGAGAGCCCAAAGGGGTCTTCACCTCTCCCAACTTCTGGGACAGCCCCTGGGACAGAGAGCCAAACGTGCAGAGATCCGTGTCCAGATGCCCTGTCCTGGGTCCTTGGGCATCGGTGTGTCCACTGTGTCCATCCGTCCCCTGGGCCCAGTCACGTGTACTTGAGCTTCCTCAGCAGACAATAGACTGCTGGGGTGGGAGGGTGAGGAAGAGCTGGAGTCTCCCTGTGGGCCTGAGGTCTCTCTGGCCACAATGGGGGGAGGGACCTCTAAGGTGGGGGGGACAGGACGTACAGCCCAGATAAGACTTCTGGGGAACAATAGGAGGAATTGAAGAGGGGAGACCCACCCTCACTGTACCCCACCCCCAGGGCTTTGGGGTCAGGGACTGGGGAGGGCTGCTAAGGATTCGTGTGAGGAGGAGGGGATGGGGCAAATAACAGAATTCTGGAGCTCGGAACCTTTGTATCTCTTTAGGGACCACAGGGGTACATGAGGTGGGTGGGTGACCCTTTTGTACTTAATTTAACCACATACGTGTTGTTGAGTGCCTACTCTGTGAATAGCACTGGAATGTAATAAACAGTGCTTCAGTGTTTTTGGCTTCTGAGAAATAAAATCAAAGTTCCCTGTCTGTTCAGTGTTCCCCCTGAGGCCCTGAACTGGAAATTTAGGCCCAGCCACTCCCAGCAGAGGTGTGTGTGTGGCAGGGCGGTTCTCTGTCCATCCATATCCAATAGCAGCTGAGGCCAGTGGAGCCCCTTACACTTTCTGGGGACAAGCTGCGCCCCATGAGGATTTGGGTGGGGGCGGGGCGGGGAAGGGAAGTTGGAACGCCGCTGAACTTTCTTGTGGGCAATGCAGCGGCCCTGGGAATGACCAGTAACCCTAGAGGAGTCAGCGTCTGTCTTCGCCCAAGGTGCAGATGCGGAAAGGAACCGGGAGCGAGAAGGCGGGAGTCAAAAGACCTAGGAGCGGTAAATAGTGGGTGTTGGGTGATGGGGCGCGTTTATCTTTCGCCCTACCTCTCTGGCTCCTACCCCTTTCCACGGCCATCCCTCCCCCCATAGCAGGCTGCAGAGCGAGCGATCTGGCCAAGCATGTCTGAGGAAACGCCTAACGTAGAGACACCCCCTCCCCAAGGCGCAGCCGGCTCCTGACTGTAGAAGGTCCCCAAGAGAGGGCGCCCTCCGGGACGGGATTGGACCCTGCTTCGCGGAGGCGGGACTCGGGGCCCGCGGGCGGAGGGGTATTTAAGACTGGGCGGAGTTGGAGGTGGCAGAGGGCAAAATGAGTGGGCTACCCGGTGCCAGCACCTGCCCAGGTCCGGGAGAGGCCTCCGACCTTAAGTCCCCCCTGGGCGCCAAGTTCAGGGAACCTCTTACCGAGGCCCGGTTTCAGCAGCTCTTCGGGGACGCAGAGCAGGAGCCTGAGCTACTCGCGGAGCCCCGCTGGTCGCGGCTGCGCCGGCTTTGGAAGCGGCGGGCCCGCGCCTGTTCCGGACCGGGGCCGTGGCCCCTGCTGCGGGCGCGGCTGCCCCCGCTGCGTTGGCTGCCCCACTACCGCTGGCGGGCCTGGCTGCTCGGGGATGCGGTGGCCGGAGTGACCGTGGGCATCGTGCACGTGCCCCAGGGTGAGCGGCGCCAGCAGCAGCCTGTCAGGGGCCCAAGCTCTAGAGGGCTTCGGGTTGGCACGGGGCCTGGGAACCGCGAGCGAAGTGGTGGGTTAGTGTGGCTTGAGGGCTCGGCGACAGGGACCTGAGGCCAAGTTCTGGGTAAGGACAGTGGAGCTCCATCAGATCCCCACCCCCAGCTCCCCTCATCTGTGCAATTCTGCGCGAAGTCTTGGACACGGTCCGGCCCAGGGAACTGGAGAGAGGCAGGACGCCAGCCCCCCAGGACGTGGCCGACACAGATCTCTGACCTTGTCCGCCCCACGACCTCCCATCGAGGCCCGTTAACCCCTCAGTTCCCTCATGTGGCGGGATTTAGAGTCCCCGGGCCAGCCTCTAAGAGTGCGGGAAGGGAAGGACAGTCCTGGAGGCTGGGCACCCTGCCCCCTAACCTACACACCGGAGACCTTTCCTTCCACTACTCCCCCAGGCATGGCTTTTGCCCTCCTGACCTCTGTGCCCCCAGTGTTCGGACTCTACACTTCTTTCTTTCCCGTCCTCATCTACACCTTGTTGGGTACTGGGAGACACCTGTCCACCGGTGAGTGACCCAGTGACTCCTCTCCTTCTCTGTGGGGTGGAAAGGACAGGGGTTTGAGCCTTCCGTTCTTGTAAGCTCCCTCGCCCTTATTCCCGTCTTCACGCCCCCCACCTTCCCTTCCGCCTCGGCCGCTACCCTGCCGTGAACCTCTGACCTAGACAGTGCTCGCTGCGGGTGCTGAGTGGGTGCAAAGAGGCGGGAGTTTACTCGGACTTTTCCTCTCCATGAAATTTGGTTAAAATGAACGTCTCTACGACTTGGAAGAGGGGAGAGGAGATACTCTGTCGCCCAAAGGAGCAGGCAGTCCCCAGGGCGTTTGCAGGAGGGGCAGTGACGCAGTTGGGAGCCGTTTTTTCCCGGCGGGTGCTCCCTCCTTTCCTCCCTCACCGCTGGTTCCGGGCTGCTGCACCAGCTCTTGGCCCCAGAATCTTCACCTGAGCAGCAAGCCTTCTAGGAGAGGGCGTCTGACGGCAGCATCCTGGGCGGAGAGCGCGAAGCCTGGGCTCTCGCCGTGCCCCAGGTGGCACAGCTGGTGATCTCTGCGTTTGTCCCCCGGCCCTAGGAACTTTCGCGGTACTCAGCCTTATGACGGGCTCGGCCGTGGAGCGGCTGGTGCCTGAACCCCTCGAGGGGAACCTGAGCGGCATTGAGAGGGAACAGCTGGATGCTCAGCGGGTTGGTGCGGCTGCGGCCATGGCCTTCGGGAGCGGGGCACTGATGGTGAGGGAGGACCTTGGGGGAGGACCCTGAGGGAATCCACGCTGGGGGCCCGGAGAATTGGGCCAGGGGAGAGGGAGGGACAAGTCTCCAGCACCGGTCTAGGCGGGAGAGGTGCGCGGACAAGCTGGTGCACTGCGCCGGGGCTTGTCTGCTCCTTCTCCAGTGGTGATGGCGCATCTTCTCCCCTGCAGCTGGGAATGTTCGCGCTGCAGCTCGGCGTCCTGGCCACCTTTTTGTCGGAGCCTGTAGTCAAGGCGCTAACCAGTGGGGCCGCCCTGCACGTGCTCGTGTCCCAACTGCCTAGCCTTTTGGGGTTGCCCCTCCCGCGTCAGATCGGCTGCTTCGCTCTCTTCAAGGTGAGGGTGGGAGAAGAGCGAAGAGGCTTCTAGCGGTCCCGGGAAGAGGGAAACCCGTAAAGAAAGGAAGTGGGGGCGAGTGGAGGGATAGTGTGTGGCACGGGCGGAGAAAAGGTCAGAACCACGTGGCTGAATGAGGGTCGCTGAGGAGGTGGAAGCCCTGATGGGAGCCAGGAGAGGCCTCGCCTCAGTCTGGCGGGTCCGCGCTGGGGGCAGTCGACCCTGGCCCCAGGCCCTCTGCTCACTGCCCCTGCCCGTAGACGCTGGCCGCCGTGCTGACGGCGCTGCCGCGGAGCAGTCCCGCCGAACTGACCGTCTCGGCACTCAGCCTGGCGCTGCTCGTGCCCGTCAAGGAATTGAACGTGAGGTTCCGAGACAGGCTACCCACCCCGATCCCAGGGGAAATCGTCATGGTGAGGATGGGGTCCCAGCCCCGTGCACCGCACAGACCCTGCCCGTCCTGTAGGAACTGGCCGCTGCCGCCCCTTCATGGAGTGCGGAGAGGTCACAGATGAGAGGTCCTGCTTACACGTGTACTTTTCCAGGCCTCTTCCCAGAACACTTTGACCCTCGGGAATCCCCCACCCAAACGTCCCCCCTTCTCTCAAAAAGCCGGCTGTAGGCCTCTTAGAAAGCCTTCTTCCTCCTTACAGCGCCCCCTTGCGGTGTCGCTCGCCACGGCACCGGCACCTTCGCTCCCGTCTCTCCCCTCACCGGTCCCGCACTGTAATTCACGTTTTATCCTCCTCCCCGCGTCCACCTACATTTCTCTCTCCCGCCCCAACTAAACAGGCTCTCCTCGTCTCCACAGATACCCCATATATCCCTTGATATAACCCAGCTTCCCTGCTTAGAATGGCTCGATTGTACCTCTTGATATCCACCATCCCTCATAGCAGCCCCCTCTTACTTCTTCCTGTCCATCTCTCTCCATAGCTCCAGGCATACATCATTCTTCTTTCCCATCCCCAATCTCCTTCACTCTAAACCACTTGTTAGGCATCCATCCCCAAAACATCCCAGCTACCCCAGTTGCTGGGCTCCTGCAACCACCTAATCCTGCGTTGCAATCCTCTCTCATATTGAGCTCCTTCCGGCGTCTGCCAGGGGCCTGTCTCCTCCCATGCTCTAATTTGCTCTCTTTCCCAGGTGCTTCTGGCCTCCGTGCTCTGCTTCACCTCTTCCCTGGACACAAGATACAACATCCAGATAGTTGGATTGCTGCCCGGAGGGTAAGAGAGAATGAAAAGGCACCCGTTTTCTTTTCTCACAACTCTCCCACCCAGCGCCTTCCCCTGTCCTGCCCTATGCCATTTCCTCTCTCTTGCTCATATCCTTGTTATACCCAACCCATCCTCACCTCGGATTCCTCTCTCTCTAGATTTCCCCAGCCTCTCCTCCCCAACCTGGCTGAGCTGCCCAGGATTCTGGCCGACTCGTTGCCCATGGCACTGGTTACCTTTGCAGTGTCTGCCTCCCTGGCCTCCATCTATGCAGACAAGTACAGCTACACTATTGATTCCAACCAGGTGTGACTTTGAGTGAGGACCCCAACCTCATTCAGGGGACAGCCCCCTAATGTGATTCCCCCCTCCCAGCCATGCCTTTGTCTCCTCTTCATCTCCCTGCATCCCTCCAGGAGCTCTTTGCACATGGTGTCTCCAACCTCATCTCCTCCCTCTTCTCTTGCTTTCCCAACTCGGCCACATTGGCCACAACCAGCCTACTAGTGGATGCTGGTGGGAACACACAGGTAAGAGCACGTCCTTGGGTGAGGAGAAGGGGGGAGGGGCACCCAGGTTGGGTGGTGGTGGAACAAGTGGAAGATTGGCAGATCCCCAGTTGGCAGCTCTATAGAGAAGGATGGAATTCTGTGAGGGAAGGTGAGTGAGGAGATGGGATTACCTGGGTAGGAGGTATAGAAGAGAAGAAAGGTACATTAAGACCTTTGTAGACTCTAAGCACTGAAAAAGTTTATGGTGCCCTATATGTAGTTCAAAATAAGAACACTACTAATCTGGAAAATAAATTTAAGAAACAAAATTCTGGTGTTTTTCCTTGTGAGGACATTTTCTTTTAAAAAGAAATATCACATATCAAAGTCTCTCCCTAATATTTTTGGTTTCCTGTACTTTGTTGGTGCCCTAAGCATGTGTTTAACCTGCTTTTAGGGTCATCCAACAGTGGCTTTTAAGATGAAGGTAGGCTGGTGGGGGAGGGATAAGTTGGGAGATTGGGATTGACATATACACACTGCTATATATAAAAATAGATAGCTAATAAGGACCTACTGTATAGCACAGGGCACTCTACTCAATACTCTGTAATGACTATGGGAAAAGAATCCAAAAGAGAATGGAGATATATATATATATATATATATATGTCTGACTGATTCACTTTGCTGTACAGCAGAAACTAACACAACATTGTAAATCAACTATGCTCCAATAAAATTTTAAAAAAAGATGGAGGTCAGCTACAAAAATAGGGATGTTGAACTGCATCTTGGGGCAGACCAGCAAATGACAGGCATTTAATTGGGGGAGGGGAAAGGTAGGTGTGAGCGGCAGAATATCAAGCAGGGGCTCGAGGAGTGTGGAAGGGGATTTGGGAGGAGGGAGACTTCCAAGGAGGATGAGGCAGAGTAGGCAGGGAGACCAACTCTCACGCGGGGGTGGGTGAGGTTCCCTCCCTTCTTTGCTTCCGTCCCTCCTTCCCTCTAGCTGGCAGGCCTCTTCTCCTGTATGGTTGTCCTGTCTGTCCTGCTGTGGTTGGGGCCCTTCTTCTACTATCTGCCCAAGGTAAGCAGCAGAGGAGGTGGAGGGGTGGCTGGGATGGGTGGCGACATCCCTCCACACTGGGGTGGTCAGCTTACCTCCTCTGCCCCAAGGCTGTCTTGGCCTGCATCAACATCTCCAGCATGCGCCAGATGTTCTTCCAGATGCGAGAACTTCCACAACTATGGCGCATCAGCCGCGTGGACTTTGTGAGAAATGGCAGCATTACCCTCGGATGCCCCCTCCCATTTACCAGCGTCCCCAGCCTCTGCCCTTGATCGAAGCTAATTGTCCCAGTCCTAAGTTCTGCAACCCACCCACCCCCAACATGTATACCTCCTAATCCCTTTACTCAGAGACAAGGTGAAGGGTGGAGCTTGAACCTCTTCAGACCTGAATATTTGTAACTCCCCAGATGGTTCAAGGTCTGGGGTCATTACACTTGGTGTGTATCCCCTATTAGGTCCATCCCGTTCCTTCCTTCTGTCATTGTTTCTACTTTCTCCCGGGCCATCCCTCCCCATCACTTGCCCCGGCAGTCACTGCCCCTGGACCCCTTTCCCTGGTAGGGATGGCCTGGCATTTCTTTTGGTCATTTCGCTCCCATCCATGTCCTGCAGGCTGTGTGGATGGTCACATGGGTGGCTGTCGTGACCCTGAGTGTGGACCTGGGCCTGGCTGTAGGTGTGGTCTTCTCCATGATGACTGTGGTCTGCCGCACCCAGAGGTGGGAGTAGAGATGAGGGGAGTCAAGATGAGAGGAGGGAAGAGAAAAGAGTGCTTGGGGTGACTCTCCAGCCAGGTCAGGCTGGGAATCTGACCCCAGCTTCCCGCCCAGGGTACAGTGCCTGGCACTTGGACTGGCTGAGGGGACAGAGCTCTACAGGCCACTCAGAGAGAGTCACAAGGTGGGTGGGCTACAGCCGAAGAAGGAAGGGAAGATTAGACTCGGATGTTTCACTGACCCTCTGACCCCTTAGCTCCTCCAGGTCCCAGGGCTCTGCATCCTGAGCTATCCAACACCGCTCTACTTCGGGACCCGTGGGCAGTTTCGCCGCATCCTGGAGTGGCACCTGGGGCTTGGAGAAGGAGGCAAGGTGAGGGACTTGGTCAAAGGGGCGTGTGGCTTCTTTGGGGGTGCGAGACAGGTGGGTGTTCTGGGGGGGGTCATTGTGCTCAAGGGGTGCATGTTTGTGTCTCAGAGATGGTGACTACCCTTTTCTACTCACAGGAGGCTCCAAAGACAGATGGCCCACCTGATGCAGGTGAGATGGGATGACAATGAGGGAGATTTGGGCACGACCCATGGAGGCATCTGGGTACTCCTGCCTTCTGCCATCCTAGTTGCTGAGCCTGTCAGAGTGGTAGTCCTAGACTGCAGTGGTGTCACCTTTGCAGATGCGGCAGGGGCCAGAGAAGTGGTTCAGGTGAGGGAGAGGGTAGGTTAAGGAGAAAGTCCCCTTGTCCCACGAATACTCTCTGATATAGGATTTAACCCCCTGCCCTCCCCCCCCCCCCCCGCCCCACGTAGCTGGCCAGCCGATGCCGAGATGCTGGGATCCACCTTCTCCTGGCTCAGTGTAATGGTGAGATGTGGAGGATGGAGGGATCTGGAGAGTGGGGAGTGACTGGACGCTTGCGGGGAAGGAAGAGGACATGGTGTAGTTGTAGGACCTGAGAGCCTGACCCCTTCTCCACACAGCCTCAGTGCTGGGGACACTGACCCAGGCAGGACTCCTGGATAGAGTGACCCCAGAACAGCTGTTTGTGAGTGTCCAGGATGCAGCTGCATATGCCCTGGAGAGACTGGTGAGGCGGCAGTAGCAACGGGAGTGGAAGCCAGGAGGTGCTGGGCTATGGCAAAGGAGGTGTGAGTCAGTGACTGAAGATCCAGGCAGAGGGATTTGTGAAGGGGGCTGAGGAGGGAGATGAAGGAAAGGGGTGGGGATGAAGTGATTAGTCTATATAAGACTAAACCAGGGAGACTGGGCCCAGCTGTGGGTGAAGAACTGAGGAACTAAGGTTCCAAAGCAGGCGGGGTACCCCTGAGAGGTCTGCCAAATCTTGGGTGAGGGAGGGGGGCACCTAATCTACTTCTGACATGTCCCTTCCCTTTTCCAGGAGCTCACTGGTCCAAAGACTTGCACAGTGTGGGTCTGACCCGGTCATGTGGAGTGTGGAGGGTCCCAAAAGCATGTGTGTGAGGAGGGCCAGGGTCCCTGAGCCCCCTTACTTAATGTAACTAATAAAATGAAGCTGAGAGTCTCTGGGGTTCATGAAGTGAGTCTGGGTGTCTGCACACAGACCCTTGGTGCCCCATTCCTCCATGCACACAGCATTGCAGAGACACAACTGAAAATGGCTTTCACCTGTATGTTCACTGGTCCCCACACCAGCTCCCGTCACCAGTTCTCTCCATGGGGTGGGGCTGCAGTCGCTGCACAGAGTCCTGGATCCAGGGATGCGAGGGAGGCCCCAGCCCTGGGAATATATACTGGGGGCTTTCCCACCCCCTTGGTCCCAAGGAGATGAGAGTGTTTCCGCTTTAGGTTTTTAGAGTCCCCATGGGCTCTTTGGCACTTGGAAAGCAACCCCCCACTTCCTGCCCTATGGGAAGGGGGTGGGAGGAGGACTTGGCACTGGCTGTGGGATGAGTTATGGCTCCATCATGCCCCTGGGCACTCGCAGAAAGGAGGAATGTCACCAGGACAAGCCCCTATTTGGGATCAAGTTCTGAAGGAGATTGGGGACAGTCAGTGGAGTGGTCACTGGCTGGTGGGCTTTGCTAGATATTCCTGGCAGGTGCAAGGAGGTAGGCCCAGCCTGACAGTTGGAAGGCCCCGAGTGGCCGTCACTCTGAGGTCATGCACTGGAGCCGGTGTTTGAAGAAGAGCAGGCGGTGTTTGGCCACCTGACTTTCATCCAGTGATCCCGGGTAACGGTACCGAGCATAAGTCTCTGCCCTAGCATCCCTTGATGTCCAAGGCAACTTCAACTTGGATGCATGATCCACGACAACGTCTGAGCAGGAGCCCACCCGAAGAGAACCAAGTCCATCCAGGAAGAATTCTGGGGGTGGAGGAAAGGCGAGTACACAATGAAGGGTCTTGAGGATACAGAGGCCCCACCGTTAAAGGAGAACTGAGATTTGGGATATGCTGGGTGCATATGCAAAGACCCCATTTCTAAGGACCTTGGGCATGTAAATCAACCCTTTTGAGTCTTAGTTTTACTCTTGTATAAAATGGAGTCAATATCCTTACCTTGTGCTTTGAAAACTGATCCTCCGCCCCACCCCCCGCCCCTCCCTGCCCCGCCCCCAACACGCACACGCAGAGGTTCAATAAATGCCGAATGGGCTGCTCCGAGGTGGTCGGAACCAAGGGATACGGCTGGGAGCGAGATAAAGGTGCAGGTGGCAGTGGTGGGGAAGCTCAAGACGGACCCAGCAGTTGTACTGGCTGTGGAGGTTTAAATGATGCTCGGGGCTGAGAGGGTGGAAGCTCTCTCTCTTGCCCGGGCACAGGTCTTGGTAAATCTTCGTAGAACTGCTCTAGGGGCCCCGGTAGCAGCCGTGGGCTCCGCGGGGGTGGTCGGGGAGTAGTACCCAGGGCCCTTGGCGCCTTACTGCACCGAGCCCAGCCCAGCGCCCCGCGGGATTCCTGCCGGGCCCGGCCAGGAGGGGGCGCCACTCACCCAGGTGCGCCACGCGGCTGAGGCGCGGGTCAAAGCCGACCTCGCGCACCTTGTCAGTGCGCGCCAGGAAGAAGTTGACCACGCCGTCGGTGACCACGCACCCTGGGAAGCCGACGAGCTCGTGGTGGAAGCCGCGCTTCTGCCGGAGGCAGTTCCCGCGGCCTGGCGCGCCGGGCTCCACGCTCAGCAGCTGCCGGTAGGTGGTGGCGAAGCCGGAGATCTCGCGCACCGCGCCCCCCACCTGCCGGGGCGGGAGGACGGCTGCAGGCGGGGCGCGGACCGGAAGGGGATCCTCTCCCCCCCAGGGCGGCTCTCCTGCCCTGTCCTTTCCCGCTTCTCCCCTGCAGGACCCAGATAGTGCCCCAGGCTCCGCTTCGTCGTCCCCTCCCGTCCCAGGGCTGGCTGCCCTCAATCGGGTCTACCGGCCGGCCGCGGCCTTAGTCTGCCGAAGGCTCTCCTCCCACCCTACATCTCAAGGCCCCTCCCCTACCAGGTCCAGCGGCGTCCGCTCCAGCACGTCCACAAGCCTCTCCAGTCGTGTCCGCGCCGTGAAGACGAAGTCGTCGTCCACCCACAGCACGTACTTGGTGGTTACTTGGGATACGGCCAGGTTCCGGCCTGCGAACCAGCCCTGGGGAAGGGTAAGTACGGTTGGCGATGCTGTCGAGATAGAACGTAGCCCCCTGCCACCTTTCCTCCTCACTCCTGACCCCTCTCAACAGCCTATGCCCCTCTCCAAACTTTCGAGTGCTTACGAATGGCCGGGAGCTAGGTAAAAAATGCATTTCCCACTTGTGCGAGGCGCTGAGTCAGTGTTCTGGGGGAAGGTATTGGAATGCATTTAATTCATGCGTTCATTCATTCATCAACTATCTACTGAGCCCCCCACTAGGTGCTAAGCACCATTCTCAGAACACAGCGCTAGTAAGACACACGATTCCTGCTCCCGTGGAGTTTACATTCCAGAAATCCTCATGCTTAACAGGCGCCTCAGTGATTCTGAGGCAGGAGACTGCAGACTGAGGGTGCGCCCCCTCCCGGTGCCCTGTGGCGCACAGTTCAGCCTCGCTGGCTGCTCACCTTGCCAAAAGGCATGAGATAGTGCTCGATGTGGGGACCTCTAATGCTCTCTGGCTTGTCGCTGTCGTCGGCGATTACCACTGTGACTGTCGGGTAGAAGCGGCGGATGCTGGCGATGAGTGCCCGTAGCCGATTGTAACGAAGGAAGGTCTTAGTGGCAATGGTGACCAGAGCGCTGATGTTGTACTGGGCTGGGAGTGAGGGGCAGGGTTAGGTGCAGAGGAGAGTAGGGAGTGAAGAGCAGGAAGACATCTCCCAGGGGTGTCTCCCAACTTGTCGCCCTCTCC